>NC_136010.1:5221936-5276936 GCF_048128805.1 Centroberyx gerrardi
TCCATAGCACTATAACACACTATTAGTCCAGTCAGCCGTAATGACTCAAGATCAAGCCTCTACTTGGCATATTGCTCAAAGAGAATCCTTCATTACGGCTCAGCAGCAGCCTCAGTTTCAGTATCAGGAGTTTTCTTCATCTCCTCTATGCCCTCGAGGCTGCTCTTGGTAAAACAGCGCCGGTCTTGTTTTCCATCACTGGCTATTGGCGAGGCTGTTACTGAGGCGTCTAACGCTGCTCTGGTTCTCCATTACGCCTCTCCTTTAGCGGTTTTCAATGTGCGCTGTTCTCCATTTTGGCTCACCAACAGCATCAATCTCTCTATCAAGTCTTAGCCTCTGGGGAATTCAGCTCCATCTCGCTGTGAAAAAAAAAATTATTACTCTTGTCCACCATTACGGCTCAAGACCTATAGGCTGTAGATTACAGAGTCGTCCATTTGGGAGACTCATTTTCCATGTCAGAGGTGCTGTTAAGCAGCTGTGTGACCCTGGGGAGGGAATTCCCTTCTCCTAGCCTGCCATTACGGCTCGAGACGTATAGGTCGTAAATTATAGAGTCCTCCATTTTGGTTCTGTGGGAGTCTCATTTTCTGTGTCAGAGGTGCTGTTAAAGCAGCTGTGTAGATCTGGAGAGAGCTCCCTCTTTCTGTCTCTTCTAATCAGCCATCACAGCTCTAAACCTACACTTTGGTTTACAGAATCCTCCATTTTGGATCCGAGTCTCATTTTCAGGATAAGAGGTTGGCTGTGTAACCCTTATGAGGGAATTCCCTCCTTCCAGCCATGGACCTAAAAGTTACACTAAATCCTCCATTTTGGCTCTTCATAATTTTTTCATCTCTGAAGCCTTCACAAGGGAATTTCTACTTTGAATTAGAGTTGTCACAGTGGTGCCATTTTGACACCGGTGTTGTTTCCCTCCCCAACACCGGCCATACCGGTTACACCGCCTGTCGCCACTAGGGGGTCTAACCGCTATCAAAGTCAGCGTCACTACAATGAAAGTGAAACTTAAAATTCCTCTCCAAACTCATGTTAACGACATTTGTAAACGGTAACACTTTTTAATCAGCGATTTATAACACTGCTCAACACTAATGTGAGTGCAGTGCAGATTCTGGCATATTGCCCTTCTTTAGGCTACCATTGGATTGTACTGGACACATTGCTGTCACTAGGTAAGGACAAATAATGAATCCTATTCATCCTAATCTGTCATATTAGTGATCAGATTTAGTGATCAGTATGTTGTTAGTATGTCCATTTATCATTTTGTAGCCTAACACCGCCCACCGTGACAACCCTACTTTGAACCAGCTGTTACTGCTCTGTACTTGATGTTCACAGAGTCCTGCAGGTTTAGTTCACAGAATCCTCCATTTTGGTTCCGTGGGAGTCTAATTTTCTGTGTTAGAGGTGCTGTTAAGAAGCTGTGTAACCCATGGGAGAGACGTCTTTCTCTCTCTTCCTACCAGCCATTACGGCTCTAGACTTACGCTGCCTTCAAGTGCTGTTGGATAAATCATAGTTACGAGTTGAGTGCACATGAACAACCCTGACAAAGTGGTAAGCCAGAAATCTCTATGATCCCGTAGCTGTCGAGATGTGACATTTAGGGGCGGAGAGCATGGAAGCCCTGTCAACAACTGATGTTTGTTTTTACCAAATCAATTAATAAATCAATTATATGCCTGATGTGCGTTTTCCCCTCATCATCCTGCCACTGAAGCACAACAACGATTTGTGCCGCTCGATTTCTAAAACAAAACAACAGCCACCAAAAACAGCTAGTTTTGGAGCAGGATCCATTCTGTTGTTATTTCCGAACAAAAAGCACTTGAAAGCACAACTCATATTTACAATTTCCGAACTCGGAAGTAGGTTTAGCACTTGAAGGCAGCAGTAGATTACAGAAACCTCCATTTGGATTCTGTGGTAGTGTCAGTTATTATCGCTAAATTCTGTCAGTGAGCAGTTTTATGCAGATTAACTTGTTTCAGGAATTTTCTAGAAATGAGTGTCAGTATGTTGAAACAAGTCAGAATAAGGCAAAATCACTGCACTACTATCAAGAAAATGGCACTTGATTCTGCAAAATTGTTGCAACAATTAATAATTAGCATTGGAAACAAGTGAAATTATCAAACCCCATTGGCAGATTTTGTCACTTATTTTAAGAAAATTACAATTTTAAGACTCAATAATAGACTAAATGACTTGCTAAGATGGAGATTTTTTTTGCAGTGCATGTGAATGTCCAAAGTCAAGCACTGGAGTCGGGGAAATTTAGATTCTACATGGTACATGAATTGTCCGAGTTGTGACGTTGACATCAACAGCTCTGTTTGTTGACATTACAAACTATTCAAGTTACGCTGTATGTGACACATCTACCAAAATTTGACATTGAATTTCGCTTCCCACCGAACATTACATTTATGCTTCACCACCTCCATGCTTTTATTTCCGAGCAAAAATGTCGGGTGTCCAGCCTCACGACCCGGAGCAGAACGCATCACATCTGAAGTGCGTGTGAATGTGACATGATGTTCAGCGTCAGAAGTGCTGTCATGTAACTCTCGTTCTCTCTTTTCAGACATTACGGCTCTACACCTACAGGTTTGAGCCAACGGAATCCTCCATTTTGGTTCCGCAGAAAGCTCGGTTTCAGTCATGTTTTTCCGTTAAACCTCTGGAGCCCTGAGGAGAGAATTCCCCTCTTGTAATCATCCTTTACAGCTCCACACCTACAGGCTTTTTTTTTTTTTTTTTTTTTTTTTTTACGAATCCTCCATTTTGGGTCCCCAGCAGCCTCGACTTCACAGTGTTTTCTCGTCTCTGAAGCCCCGGTGAGGGAATTCCCTTCTTCTTCTCGTCAAGAGTATAACATCCCTACTCCTTTGGGTTTACGCTTTTCAGAGTCGACCATTTTGGTTCTGTGGGAGTTTGGTTCTGTGTGTCGGGGGTGCTGTTAATCAGCTGTGCAGCCCAGGGGAGAGAACGGCTCCAGCTCTCCTCACTGACCCATTTAGAGCCAACATGGAGGAGAGAGGGGAGACAGGACGAGAAAACACAAAATGTAAAGGGACTGCACACGAAAACGCATAGATTAACACACACACACACACATGGATACACACATTTTCTCTGTCTCTCACTGTTTCTGTCTCTCGGCTCCCTGGGGTTCTGCTGTTTTCATAACAGATGAACACATTGATCTCTCTCTTTCTCTCTCTTACACACACACACACACACACACACACACACACACAGAGTTATCATTACTACCTCATGTCAAAAGTTTTCTTCACATAATTGCATTACTACCCTCTCGAGATGGCAAGCTAACTCGGTCTCTGTTGCGTGGAGGTGTGTGTGTCCCCCCCCCCCCCCCCGCAGTGGAAGGCAGAGTGGTACGTCCCGTCCCTGTGTGTAACGCTGAGGCTCACTGAGGGAGGCGCCACTTGACGGACCGGGGCCGTTCTGTCCGTCTTACTGCCTGTATGGCACTTCACAGCAAAATAACAGCACTACTGCTGACTGCAGGGGGGCAGTAACACACACACACACACACACACAGAAAAATACACGTCTGACACACAAGGCACCAATATGGTTTTTGAGGCTGATATTTTCCCAGCGATATCAGCCGATACCGATATGCATTTTTGTAAGAATCTTAGTACAAATGCAGATGCGAAACAGTTCAAGCTTTTTAAACAAAAAGATCAAGTTGTATTCTGTTGCTAACTTGCTAATTTGTATTAAGTGACGCACTCCTATGTCAATTCCCCAATCGGCCAAATATCTGCGGTAAAAATAATATTACACAGATACCAATATTGCTTTTAAAACAACCGTTTTCCCGCCTACATCGACCATCCAATCAGGTTTATCGGACAATATCTGTCTCAATTAGCAGTTGACGGATAGGCTTGCATCCAGACCGCTATGAATCAACATGCAAATAGAAAAGAGAGATAGAGAGTCATGGGGGCTGGACACCAGGCAAACTTTTCCCTCTATCAGTCCAACTCATCGCTCTCCCTCTCGCCCTCTTTTCCTGCCACTGTTGTCTTTCTATTTGAGTTTTTCCATTGCACCAGTGCCACTCTGTAGCTAAACTGGGGCAATTATGTGTATGGCACAGTATCAGCAGCCTTTGGTTTTCCATTGGAAATAGCTGCAGTCCTGTAATGGTGGACGGGAACATGTAGATGTGTAACTCTGACAGCACAGTTTGAAAGTAGGCCAGCACCAAACATGTTTGGGTGCCTTAGTAGCACATTTGTAATCTCACAGCGGTGATGCAGTGGTAAATAAAAAGGTGGGTAAACTGTGATCTGCCGTCAACGATCATCATAAGGCAAACTGCCACAAATATAAACAAAAATCACAACCAGAAAAAGCATTCATCCATGCTTTTCCCTGCCTAAAAGATCCAATTACATCAGTCTTATAATATTTACTATGTTGTATACAATGAACTTACATCATGAAGATGTATGTCGAACAGAAAATGGTGAGTAAACTCTATTCCACAAATAAAAATAGCTGAGTTTAGCTGGGCATACCCTCTAACACAGGCCTTTGTAGTGAGCAGCAAGTTAGCTGTGAAGAAAATGGGAAACATATTGTACTGTGCCAGTGTGGGTGCGGCGCACTCGATATGCGTCCCGTCCTTCACTTCCCTGCCTCTGTCACTGTCTGTGTGTTTTCTCTTTGGTCTCTTTATTTAGGAATCCTCTCTCTCTCTTTCTGCTCTCTCTGTCTCTTTCACTGTCTCTGTCTCTCTGATCAAGGACTCCTGTGTTTACGGAGGGCAGATCAATGGAGATAAAAAACGGTGCTCTCTCTCTCTCTCTCTCTCTCTGTGTGTGTGTGTGTGTGTCATGTGAAGGCCTTTTATTCCAGCAGGAAGATTTACACTCGCACAGACAGTTCGGGTGAATAGAACCAGAGAGAGAGAAGAAGAAGAGATGAGGAAGAGAAAGAGGGATGAGGGATGGAAGGAAGAAAGAAAGTGAGAGACAGAGGGAGGACAAGGAAGATAAATGAAGGAGAGATGGAAGGGAAAGAGGAAGAAAGGAAGAGGGATGGACGGAGAGGAGAGGAAGGAGAGACAGACGGAGCAAGTGAATGAAAAATAAAAGCAGCAAGGAAAGATTGATGGGAGGGGTGGAGACAGTTTGGGGGAGATTGAAGAGGAAGGAAGGATGGAAGAAGAGAGGAAAAGATACAGGGGGAGGAGGAGGGAGGGAGGAGAGGATAGAGGAATGGAGTGGAGGGTGAAGCGAGGGAAGGGAGGTGGGAGAGGAGAGGGAGAGAAGAGAAGAGGAAGAGATGGAGAGAGAAATAGCAAGACTGAGGAGGAGGAGGAAATATTGTGGAGGGAAAAAGGAGAGGATGACGGGATGAGGCGGAGAGAGAGAGGAAGGAGAGAAAGAGGGATGAAAAAGGAGGAGGAAGAGAGGAGTCACGTGATTGGGAAAGAGGGATGAAGGGAGGAGGAGGTGGAGAGGAGAAAAGAGAGAGAGGTAATGTGAGGTGAGGCGAGGTGGAATACATCATACATCATACCTCATCATAAATAAACACTGAAGCGTGTGTGTGTGTGTGTGTGCGCGCGTGTGTGTGTGTGAGGATTCATGAGGGGGGCGTAATCGAAAAACACCTCCAGAAGACCTGGAACGACATAAAACTGGGTGCGCTTGATTTATATCACAATGAAGGTGGAGAAACCTTTTGGAGCTATAATGTTCAGAGCATTGAGCAAACAAAAACAACTGCATTTTAATAGCTTTGACATAAGCAACAGGTGTAAACATGAAACTGTAGACCAAAGTGTTAAGATAAGTAGAAATATTTAAGGTGTGTCACACAGCTTTAGGAACTGACCCAGGATCTGCTTAAGATACATGTTGGATTGAAATGGTCTGTGAATTTTTGTCACAATAAATGGGGAAAAAAAGGCAGGCTGCTGACATTGTGTGAGTCTTTATCACTTTTCAGCTTTGCAACACCGACAGAAACATCTTAAAAGTGTGCAAACCCCCCCCCCGAGTAAACCGAGTGAGACAAACCAAGCGCACCACATCAGTATACGTCATCTGCTATAGGTATTTAAAGACTGTGAGAACTCAAGTTTGCACGCGATGCCAGGTATAGACTTCACTCTAAAAAAAAACACACAGCAACTACGCTGCAAGTACTGAAAGAGTTTAAAGTTGTTGGTGTGGTCATATGGTTTTTTGTATTTTTTTCTTTATGAAGATAGACAGTAGGACATACCAAGTAGTGGAAACACAGGAGAAAAGGTTCATATGGTTCCAGAGATGGGGTCTTAATCGCAACACCCTCTCTGGACGACAACAAGTTATTTTTGGGTGACAAACTAGATTTGACTTATGCCGTTTTTCATGAAATTGACAGATTGAGGGATGAAATGGTTAAGTGCACGCATCAGACTGAAGCAGTGGCTTTTAAGTTGCTTTTTTTTTTAAGATCATGAGCTAACTCAATAGCCTGGTAAGACCATCCTGATCACGTGACCTCACATTCTGTTTCCCTCCACGGATCAGTCTGGACTTCTAGCCGCCCACATCGATTTCCTGAAATTACAATGTAACCAAGCCAATCAGGGACTGCGTCGTAGCTGATGACGTAACCGGGCCAATCAGGGACTGCGTCGTAGTTGATGACGTAACCGGGCCAATCAGGGACTGCGTCGTAGTTGATGACGTAACCGGGCCAATCAGGGACTGCGTCGTAGTTGATGACGTGAAATACAGGCCGCCGCTGGCAAAACAGTAATGGCGTCTCCCGAAGCAACGAGCGGTAACGTTAACGTTAGTAGAGTAAACACAGCCATAAGTGCAGTTATTGCAGAAATAGACTCAATAACAACAATTAAACAAGAACAAGAGTACGCACTAGTGGAGTTTCTCGGCGGAAAAGATGTTTTTGCCGTTCTTCCGACCGGATTTGAATTTGGATTGGCTGATTGGCTGAAGGAGTTTGTCTGTCAAGGCAAGTACTCCCGCCCACTGAAATCGATGTGGGCGGCTGGAAGTCCAGACTGATCCGTGGAGCGAAACAGAATGTGAGGTCACGTGATCAGGATGGTCTTACCAGGCTACTAACTCAAGACTGTAGACCAAAAAGTAAAATATGTTCAAATATTTAAGGTGTGCCTAATCTAACCTAATTTTGTAGCGAATGTTAGCTAGGCTAACGTTTAGCATGGCAACAACACCAGGAGACGTCTTCTCAGTGCTCACCTGATGCAGCCAAAGCGCTCAGCAGGTCGGTTGGTGGACACGCCCCCTTACAGTGAATAGAGGTTTAACATCATGATCAAGGACAGTCTGACTGTTGCAGGGACAGAACCTGTGACCTTTTCACTGCAGGACGGTCTCTCTCACCACCAGGTCACCCTGCCACTTCATATTTAATTAATACTCAACACTTTTCATTTTTAAGGCGATGTACATAGACGGTACTACTTTCAGCAGAGAGGGTAATTGACAAATCATATGCCTGATTCCTGTGTATTTATTGTGCTTGGTAACTACAGAGATCCTGATCCTGTTTATGAAAACTAGTGCAGATAACAAAATATGCTCTAAGGAACAGGTAAATCATGAAAAAATACAGCTGAATATAATTTGAGACACGATTTCCCATTTCTATAACCTTAAAAAGTTAAAGTTAAAAGTTCAGCGCCCTTCACAGACCAGCAGCAGCCACTCCAGTGAGCAGAACTACAGTTTACAGCTAAAAGACTTGGGAGTTGCAGATGGTTTTGTTTTCCATGACTGCGTCGTGATTACGATGACTAATCTGATGAGCAACGGGCTGAGAAATAAGATGAAAAAGAGGAAGAAGAAAAAAACAGCAAACACACATGCAGGAAAACTAACTTGTCTTTGCCATCTTGCAGTTTTCTGACTCTTTGCATATTGCATGAGTTCTAAAAAAAAAAAAAAAAAAAAAAAGTCCGGAGCGAGCGGGGTTAGGTGTGCTGAATAAGTCAAGAGCTGGGGAGGGCTGGTGTGCAGGGAGTCAGGGGTGTGTGTGTGTGTGTGTGTGTGTGTGTGTGTGTGCGAGAGAGAGAGAGAGAGAGAGTGAGAGAGAAGAACTGGCAAGGGAAGAAACAAGGCAAAAGAGTAAAGGAGCCTGAGGGTAGAAGAGGCTTTAGTTTTCTGCAAAGAAGTATGAAGACGAAAAAGATGAGATGGGAGGAAAAAGGAGAAGAGATGGAGGAGAGTCCGCATCTTAACAAGTCATTTAGTCTCATATTCGGCCTTAAAATCTTATTTTTCTTAAACCAAAAGAAAGATTCTGCCAGTGAGGAGAGATAACTCCACTTGTTCCTAACGCAGCTTCACTTGTTTCAGGAATTCTCTAGAAATGAGTGTCAATATGTTGAAACCAAGTTGAATTGCATTGGAAACAAGTGAAGTTATCTAACCCCATTGGCAGATTTGTTCACTTATTTTTAAGAAAATTACGATTTCAGGACTCAATAATCGACTAAATGACTTGTTAAGATGGAGACTGTAGTGGAGAGGGAGAGGGAGAAGATTATAACACTAGAAGCAAGACTGTGACCAGAAAGTTGGCAGTTTGAATCCGACCTGGGAAAATCTGGGTGCGAAAGAGAGACGAAAAAAAGGAGCCAGAAAAGACGAGATGAAAAGAAACAGATGGAGAGGAGGCGAGAGGCAGAAGAGGAGAGGGGAGGAGAAGCAGAGGAGAGGAGAGGAGAGGAGAGGATGGGAGAGGAGAGGAGAGGAGAGAGGAGAGGATGGGGAGCCGTTGTATTATTAATTGTAGTGAGACGTCCTGAAGTGCAGGAGCGCAGCGTCCGTCCATTAGGAGCTGGATCTGTCGCTCCCACCGCCGCCGCTGCTGCTCTCATCCTCTATTTCTGTTCCGGGTTCCTTCTAAATAGAGAAGCATGACTCACTCCATCCTCGTTCTCTCTCCTCCACTCCTCTCTCCTTCTCTCCTTGTTTCCAGACCCAAAGTACATCTCAAAGTCTTTTTTCAGCGTAGAGGGAATAAGGTTTGACTGATATTGGTTTCTGAAGGCCGATACTGATACCAGTATGTGTGGACTGTAGCTAGCGGATAGATATTATTGTGCTAATATTCAATATCTTTACATTTGACCATTTTCACAGCCATAATGTAATTATAACCCATGTAAATATTACAATCTGTCGCTTTGCATCTCTCACCTACTCCTTATGACTGACTTGGCAAAAGCTTATCAGTTCTTCATAGACTAGATGAGCTTGTGTGTGTGTTTTTGGGCGTGTGTGTGTATTTACATGTATTTCTATGCGTGTGTGTGTGTGTGTGTGTGTGTGTGTGTGTGCGCGCAGCAGTAGTAAAAAGCAGAAATCAAATGTAGCATCAGCAGCAGAAATGAATCGTGAATATTCATGAGGAAGCTAATCTCTTTTCCCGCTGATTGGCGGTTTGATGTTTTTTTTTTGAAGAATGGCATGTCTGGGATTTGAACAATAACACTGGGAGAATCTTTACAACGAGGAGAACTGGGTTGAAAAACATAACTCAGATACTAACCCACTATCCACGGCTAGAGGAAAGATGTTAACAGAACGAGGGAAGGAGGGAGGGAAGATGAGGGGTAGAGGGAAGGAGAAGACATGAGGAAAGGAGGTGAGGAGAGAGAATAAGTGAGGTACTGTTTTCAAGGACTAGAGGTGGAAGAAGGCAAAATAAGGGAAGGAGAGGAAGAAAACAAGAATACGAGCTCACGTAAAAAACGCATCACTTCACTTCAGTTTAGAAAATCAAATATAAAAGCTTTCATAAACTGGATATGTGTGTTGTGTTTTATTAATCAGAGATAGAAAGCAGCAAAACGGGCATATACTGTATTTATATGAAAATGTTGCGGATTATTACTTTAAGCACATTGGTAAAACCACTAACTTTAACCAACCTCCCACACACACACACACACACACACACACACACACACAGAAGAGTACTGTGTGACATCTGCTCCTTCCTGTACTATTTTCAGATGCTGACCACTGCTTCAGCTGAACAGAAATAGGTCACACACACACACTGCAGGATGACACATCGCAACACACACTCTCACACTGTATGTTTATGCAAATGCACACACATAAAAGAACACACTGTACACCCACATAGTACAATGCATACACCCACACACACACACACACACAACATATGCACACGCCTGCCAGCCAGATTACACACATTAGATGCACACATACACATTACTAGCGTACACAATCACCGCTCAGTAAGACGTTAGTCAGCCTCTTAATAGCTATAATTACACACACTCATGCTTGCACGTGTGTACACACACACACACACACACACACACACACGGGCTGACATGTTGACTGGAGAGAGGCAGAGAGGAGTGGATTGGTGTGACTTGGACATCACAAGCTGGATGGGATGACTAGAATTGATTTGGTCATACTGTGTTTGTGTGTGTGTGTGTGTGTGTGTGTGTGTGTGGTGTGTGTGTGTGTATGTGTGTGTGTGTGTGTAGGGGTGGGGAGGATTCTCTGGCCATGTAAATCTAAATCAGACATGGTCATCATGATTCAGCGGCAGATGCTTCACTCACCTGCAGGCCAGTGGACTCTCTCTCTCACACACACACACACACACACACACACACACACACACACACCTACACACACACACACACACACACACACCTTGCAGGATGAACAGAAAAGTGTGAACCCAGTGAACTCTAGCCCACAGACTTAAACAGACTTAGATACTGAAAACCATTTGTGTTATTTTCACTTTTGAACATAAAAAGCTTCATTACTAATATTGTCCGCTCTGGGGACCCGTATATTGACTAACTGACTTTTTAAAGACCTAGTCTAGAGATCATACTTCCAGCACATAAACAAATAAGGTGAAGTAGACCCAGGTAATTTCATTCTGTGTCAAGGGCGACGCTTTTCAAGTAGTCATTTTGCCTGTTAGTATTTATTGATATTGAGCGCTGGGAAATAAAGCCTCACTGCTGATGGTAACAGATCCCCCAGGCAATTAGTGTTAGAGGTTGACTGCTCCTGAAGTCTAATGGAGATATGTGTGTTTGTGGTAAAATGTGTAATTTTTAATCCACAGAGAAACAAGCTTTAACTCAAGATCTAAAGGTTTTCAGGTTAACATCGTCCTCTTTTTCTCTCTTTTGTATGGGAGAGAACTGGAAACTTAACTGTCAAACTCCACTGAATGTGTCATGATGCATCGTCATCAGTCTGCATCTGTACTGTATTCATCAACATGCACAAGTAGGATTTTATTTGCTATGTGCACAAATGTCAACAAAATCTGAGCTGAAATAATCTGCAATGCACAAACTTACAACCAGACACTAATGTAGCAGGTTCTAATTATCTGCTTTTAGGGGCATGGTTTCACTTTGAAAATGTGTAGTAGGTCTTTATTATTTAAAAATCACGGCCTATGTTGAAAGCCATGCATTTTATGATTTTTTACATGACCAGAAAATAGCTAATATCTAGATTTTGATAAATTGATAAACGCCTGCACTACTGAAAAATGTTTTTTAGGGTGCTGGAAAGTGCAGGAAAAGCCACACGCCAAGTCTCTAGAAAAAATACTTTATTTTACAAAGTTTAGGAGCTAACTAAATCGTTCACTCCTAAACTTTTATTTTATTTCTACAGACTCGGTGTGCGACAAGAATCAATACTTTGCAATAGCTAATATTTACTTTATTTCTCAGTATTTCAATGCACTAAATGAGGATGAACATCAGCCATGGAGAACTGAATCTCGGTGATTTTTGAGCATGGACGCTTCCATCGAACACAAAGCAGCATGAGCGAAACACAGCAGTGGAGCAGCTTCCATTGATTTAAAAAGGAAGCCTTCCCTCGATGGCTGATGGCTGTAGTGGAGCTTGGGGTTAATGATGACTTGTTTATCTGTAAACATACAGTACAAACTTCAGAACATTAGCGTCCTCTGGAAAAGTCTACGTATATATGAACCAAGAAGCACCAGTTATTTCAATATAGTTTTTTACTTTTATTTCAAGATTGTTTTTGTGGCCCATAAGGGGTTTCAACAGACTATATTATAGAGCAAAGCACTGAAGCATAGTAGTACCCCCCCCCCCCCCCATTTCAAAACGTATAGCCTAGACCAGTGGTTCTCAACGTGGGGTCCGAGGACCACCAGGGGTCCTTGAGGGGGATCCAGGGGGTCCCCAGCAAATTGATGAATTGTTAAACTTCACCATTATTTCATTTACAAGAAGTTAACACAATTAGAGGATGTAGAAGAATGATTATTTTGGTCATAGTTTCACTGTTATCTCTCTATCTACAAAACAGATAGTCATGGGATTCTGGCAAAAATCGTATCTAACAATACAAATATTCTCAGAGACAATATCTCATCAAATGGGGGTCCGTGGCTCTAATGTGGACTAAATTTGGGGTCTTTGATATGATAAAGGTTGAGAATCACTGGCCTAGACATTGTGAGGATTTATTGTTATTTGTGCCAGTGGCAGAACCAAAGACTATTATATGTGTCTGTGCTAGGACAGGAAAAGGGCAGCAGAGGGCGCTCTGAGTTTCGCATCGCTTTCAAGTTCAGAGGTCAGAGATAGAGCTAGTGCCACGAAGAGATGATGAGCATTGCTGCCCACTGTGTTAAATGTTTTGCACAGGTAAGAACTGCTATGGTGACAAAAGTAAACTCTCAAGTGTTATGGACATTGGTTTGGGGTCGGATACAAAGGGAATTTGAATGTGTGGGGCCGGGATGTGAGTATGTGCTGAAAGTATACCGTATTTCCTCTAATATTGGCCCGGGCCTTTATTTACCTCAACTGCAGAGGGTACCAGGTCTTTATTGGAAGCAGGCTTATATTAGAGATTTCTAATTCCCTCTGTTTGATAAGTATATTTGCTCATATTTTAGTACGAAGCCTCCTTGTTTTCTGATCTGCTTCTGTTGGGGTTCGTTAGGTAGACGTTTTTTTGTTACTGCAATACATTACCGATAATTACGGTAATCGACGACGGAGACTTCCGCCGGCCGAGCGGGCTAACTTCCGGTTAGCCTTCTGCTAACTTGAATGGGGATAGAGCTACTGCCATCTTGTGGCACTTGTACGTTACTACAAACTACAGTTACATTATATAACCGGAACCAGGAGTTTACCGGTATCCACCGTTGTTTTTTCCTTTGTTTTTTTCCCCGGCCTATATTTGAGGCCGGTCTTTATTTGTTCGTGTCGACCACGGCCCCGGCCATTATCGGAGACCCGGCTTTTAATTGACTACAGGCCACTATTAGAGGAAATACGGTAAGTGAATCACGCTAGCGATTAACATTAGCAACTCGCGCTAGCGGTTAGCATTAGCGATTCACGGGCTAATATTAGCATTGGCGATTAGCAGGGGTTAGCGTTAGCGGCTATTTTGATTCGGTAAAGTCTGTGAAATGTTTATGTGTTTTGTTAATAGCATTTTGTTAATAGCATTTTACTGTGTCTTGTAGATGATGTTATTTGTGTTCAGAGTGTTTAAAAGTAAGAATATTGCTAGAATATAGGCAGTTAGCCAGTCAAGTCAGACCGGTAACGTTAAGCCTGTAGAAACATAGGCTGGAAAGGTTTACTGTATTTCCCTGCCAGCAGATATAATGGGTAGCAGGGCTAGTTAGACTGGCTAGGTCATCCTGTAAATAGAGGTTAATGTGTAATGTGATGTTTTGAATTAGTTAACTGATTAAGAGACATTTATGGAACTTAAAATATGTTTATTGATATATATGTTCAGTGTATGTCAAGGTGCAGCCTAAACATGTAAATGTGGGTAGCATGGTGTACTAGATGGCTAAAATAAGTGAAGTCCATTGAGTGTATGTGTAAAGCAGGACTCTAAGCTCAAGTATATACAGGGAAGTTCAGAGGTCAGAGACAGAGCTAGTGCCAGGAAGAGCTGATGAGCATTGCTGACCACTGTGTTAAATGTTTTGCACAGGTAACCCCCCCATACATAAATGTGTTGCACCAGTTTGGGCCCGGCGCTTCATTCAGGACCTGTAACATTTTCAACTTTTATAACTTGTTTATCTGTTGTGCTCACAATGTTCTTCCACAGTGGCAGCAAGTAGTGTAAATCGACTTAATAACAGTTGAAATTGTATTTAAATAGACGCTTCTTGGTGGAACACATGCTGAACTCTTGAGCATTTGTTTCCATATAAAGGGAGAAAGAGAGAGCGGTATCGAGTCGATCGCCATTGCACGTACTTCTGCATTACCAAACCTCGCGAAGCCACCATGGCCGTGCAAGGTGTGTGTGTGCGATAGTGTGCGACCTCCATCTCGTGAGGTTTGGTAATGCGGAAGTACGTGCAATGGCGATCGACTCGGATTTTCATGAAATAATGGATCAAATTACGTTTTTTTTTCGACTCATAGAGCGATCGTCAGGCGTCAGAAGACTTTGATTATACTACACGAGCTGTATGGAGTAATTTTATGGACATTTTTTGCCCTTTCTGAAGCAGAACGTCCGGCTCCCCATTCACTTCCCATTCACTGGAAGAAGCTCCTCCAGCAGCGAGCCTGCAGAGCTCCAGGTAAGCTGTATGAAGAAAAAAAACACTCACCCAAGTTTGTACTGGCACGAGAATGAGTAGATAATGACCCAATTTAAATTTTTGGGTGAACTATTCCTTTAATGAAGTGAAAAATGTGACACCTCATTAATCAGGACTATAATTACCCATACAAGAGTTTGCAGAAGAATTGTAGTCCAGTTTATAACATTTATTTATTTGCCAGTCAAATAAATGTCACATAGTTTACGGAACATTATGCAGCTTTTGTTTTTTGTTTAAATTCTCTTTCTGCTGTTTCCCTGCTCCATTAGCAGGAAACAGGATAAGTGATAATAGGGAATAGCTGGAGGACGGAAAAGGTAAACAGAGAGATGGAAGAGATAAATAAAAAATGAGAATTATGAAATGGTGTTACATAACATAAACAAATAAAACGCTACTCTATTAGTCCTAATGACCCACATAGTACGACTGTGACCTTTATAAAGACTCATCAGCTCTGTGGGAACTCCTCACACACACACACACACACACACACACACACACACACACACATAGAAAGTCATTAAATTACCCGTGTTAACCTTTTGGCCGTGGTGCCCTTTGTTAAGCTTGACGCAGAGCAATGTGTGTGTGTGTGCATGTGTGTGAGAAGACAATGCATCAACATTGTTACTATAGAAGTCTACTATTCTCATCTAGAACAATCTCACTTGACTATTATCTGAATTATAAAAGAGAAAACCAAGCTGCTTCAGATGTTAAATTCACAGCAGAAACACATTGGATGCATCAGAAATGTGTTTGTTTTCAAACATGCAACAAAACATTGTTTTCAATGGTCCAAAAAGCAGTAAAAGTGTTGATTGGTGCATAATTTTTATAGACATGCTTTTATGTAATGTTGTCTTTTTATCGTCTTATCTTTTTTTTTTTTTTTTTAATCTTTTTATCTTTTATTTTATCCTTAGTATTGGACATTTCCTCTTCTTCCCTTATCGCAATTTCATTCCTGTTTC
Organism: Centroberyx gerrardi; assembly: GCF_048128805.1. Lineage (NCBI taxonomy): Eukaryota > Metazoa > Chordata > Actinopteri > Beryciformes > Berycidae > Centroberyx > Centroberyx gerrardi. Next base: position 5,237,623 of record NC_136010.1, read on the forward strand.
ACACTGTTCCATTGCTTTTTTTTTAAATCGTTTTGAGTATTCTGCTTTTATTTTGACTGTCAAAAGCACTTTGTAAACTTTTTAAAGATGCTATATAAATAAAGTTATTATTATTATTATCAAACCACCTTGATGCATCTGCTTCAATCTTGGTTTGAATTTGGTCAACAAAGTACTGAAATGTCTGTTAAAAGGACTTAAAGATGCTTTGTGCAGCATTTTAACATCAATGAATTATTACCACATTAATTTTGAGGCATTAGTATAATTACATTAAAAAAAGAGCCTTTACTGGCGTTTACACAGCATTTTACGCTGTGTACCAGCAGGTCGGATTTGGCAGGAAATCTGCTGGATTGCTTTATGGCACAAAGTGAGATCAGTGCTGCTGACGCTTCATGTCTGCTGTCTGCAGTGCGCCATGGAGGCATCCAGTCAGGAGACATGCATCAATTATCTCATCCAGTGTGTTTGGGCCTTTAAAGACTTCATAGGTTTGAATGTGATATATGAATTTAAAATGCAAAGTGGATCAGAGGGTGCTAAACTCTTAGTTAGAAAAAAACGATTATTATTAGTTACAAAAGAACAGATTTCCTCTTTATAAAGTACAGGATGAATTTTAAATTGAGTGGAATTTCCCTTTAAATAGCCCAATAATAATAATAATAATAATATCCCAATCACTTCCTCTAGTATACCTCTTCCTCTCTCTCCTGCTATTCCCTATATGTCTCTCACTCACATATACACACACACAAACTCAGACACAAGCACAGACAAACTAACACACACACACACACACACACACACACCACGTGCGTACAAACACACCTAGACAGACAAAATGTTGTGATCTTAATAACTTGCCTACACACACACCACATGCACACAAGCACACCTAGGCAGATTAAATGTCACAATCCCTAATCATTTCCCTTCAGTTGTGCAATCACACACACACACACACACACACACACAAATCCAGGTGGACTGGGTGCAGTAATCCTAATAATTGTTCAGACAGCGGTGATAGCAGCTGTGAAAACCTGAATGACATACCGGACAGAGGAATGGCCTCATTCACTCATTCACTAACACCTACACCTGCATATACAGTGTGTGTGTGTGTGTGTGTGTGTGTGTGTGTGCGCGTGCGTGTCTGTGCATGTGTGTGTGCGTGTATGAAGAGAGAGAAATTATTTGTGCACGCGAGAAAGAAAAAGTATGTGTGTGTGACTGAGAGACAATGCATATGTGTGCATGTGTGTGTGTGTGTGTGCGCCTGTGCATGTGTGTGTCATCATTCAGACCTTCATGTGGAGGCTGTTTGCATCACCGGCCGCTGAGCCATTCTCTTTTATGTGCTTTCATGTTGAATTGTGGGCTCAGATTGCCGGGAACGCACACACACACACACACACACACACACACACACACACACACACACAATCTAGTGCGTGCATGTACACATGCACTTTCACAATGTACATACTGCATATATACACTTACACTGCATCTAACTCTCTCAAATTCTCACTCTCTCTCTCCATTCAGTTCAATCCAATTCAACTAAACAAATATCACTGAGATACATCAGCCTCTTCTCTCTCTCTCTCTCTCTCTCTCTCTCTCTCTCTCTCTCTCTCTCTCTCTCTCTCTCTCTCTCTCTCTCTCTCTCTCTCTCCTCTCTCTTTCTTTCTTAAGAAAACAGACAAACAAATTTGAATGATTCAAGAATGGATAAATGTCAGGAAATAGGAAAGGAAGAAGGGACGAAGGAAATGAGGGAGGATGGGAGGAAGGAATGAAAGAAGGAAAGAAAGAAACAAGGAAAGATGATTGTCAGGAAAAGTGAAGGAAGGAAGGAAAGAAGAAAATGAGGAAGGAAAGAAGGATGAAAGAAGAAAGAAACAAGGAAACGAGAGGAAGGAGGGAAGGAAACAAAGCAAGTGGGAGGAAGGAAGGAAGTGGAGAAGGAGAGAGGGCAGAGGGAGCAGGATAGACCCGCTGACTTTCAACTTTTCTGTTTCTACTGCTCCGTTCAGAAACACTGCCACCCCCCTACATATTTCATCCCTCTCTCTATTTATATAAAAACACCTCCTTCTCTGAATTATTGATAAATCAAGCGCTCCCCTCTCTGTTGCTCTATCACACAGCGTTCTCTGTCTTTCTCAAACACCAACACTCATCTGCACCGCCTTCTCAGACATCGATTTCTCAGTAAAGACAAAGCATTGTATTCTGTCACTCTGTATATTCTAGTGCACCGTAAGTATGCCACTTTATTCTCTCACAGGAATACCCACTTAAGAGACTGCATTGTTTTAGATATTACATTATTTGTTTGATTTCTCACTAATAGAAAGTGTTCAGACTGTGTACCTGCCTAGGAAACATTATAAGATAAGATGACATTTTAACGATCCCCCTTGGGAAACTGGGTCATCGCAGCAGCAAATAGTAATAGGATACAGCTGGGGGAAAATATAATATGAACATTAAAATCGAATACAAACAAGAATTTAACAAATCGGCATTATATAAACATGTAACTTACTGGGGCAAAGCAGAACTTACTGAGGCGAAGAAGGACCTATTGAGGCAAAGTAGGACTTACTGAGGAAAAATAGGACTATCTGAGGTAAAGCAGAACTTATTGAGGCAAAGTAGAACTTACTGAGGCAAAGCAAGACTTATGGAGGCAAAGTAGCAAATACTGAGGCAAAGTAGCACTTACTGAGGCAAAGTAGGACTTACTGAGGCAAAGCAAGACTTGCTGAGATGAAGTAGGACTTACTGAGGCAAAGCAGGACTTATTGAGGCAAAGTAGCACTTACTGAGGCAATGCAAGACTTATTGGGATGAAGTAGGACTTACTGAGGCAAAGCAGGACTTATTGAGGCAAAGCAAGACTTATTGAGATGAAGTAGGACTTACTGAGGCAAAGCAGGACTTATTGAGGCAAAGTAGGACTCACTGAGGCAAAGTAGGACTTATTCAGGCAAAGTAGGATTTTCTGGGGCAAAGCAGAACTTACTGAGGCAAAGCAGGACTTATTGAGGCAAAGTAGGACTCACTGAGGCAAAGTAGCACTTACTGAGGCAAAGCAAGACTTATTGAGATGAAGTAGGACTTAATGAGGCAAAGCAAGACTTATTGAGATGAAGTAGGACTTACTGAGGCAAAGCAAGACTTATTGAGATGAAGTAGGACTTACTGAGGCAAAGCAGGACTTATTGAGGCAAAGTAGGACTCACTGAGGCAAAGTAGCACTTACTGAGGCAAAGCAAGACTTATTGAGATGAAGTAGGACTTACTGAGGCAAAGCAAGACTTATTGAGATGAAGTAGGACTTACTGAGGCAAAGCAAGACTTACTGAGATGAAGTAGGACTTACTGAGGCAAAGCAGGACTTATTGAGGCAAAGTAGGACTTATTGGGGCAAGGTAGGACTTAATGAGGCAAAGAAGAAATTCGTGTAAAATATGAAGTATATGCTATATATGAAACAAGGATATATATTTATTGGAATACTGTAAAAGTTTGAGCCATTTAAAATCAAAGGCTGTAGAATCCATACATGAAGCAGCAGCCTCCTCATCCCTTTCATCACCCTCCCCCTTTATTTTCCCTCGCTTGATCTTTTCCCCAGTTTTCCATCTATTTTTTCATATACAGTACTGTTCTTATTCTGTGTGTGTGTGTGTGTGTGTGTGTGTGTGTTAGTGGTGGTTCTCCCTCTGGACTGGAGGCTGCACGTGATTCAGCTCTGCATGTCTGATTTACCCTCAGCCTCTATCTCTCTATCTCTTTCTATCCCTTTTAATCTCTCTATCTCTTTACATCTCTTTCAATGTCTCTCTGTTCCTCTCTATCTCACTTCATCTTTCTTTATCGTTCTCCTTCTCTCTCCATTTCTCTTTTTCCCCCTCTCTGTATTTCTCTCCATCTCTTTAAATTTACCTTAATCTCTAATTTTCTCTCAGTTCCTCTCTATCTCTTTCCATCACTCTCTCTTTTCATCTTCCTCTCTTTCTCTGGCTTTTTCTCTCTCCCTCCCTCTGCATCTCTCTCACCCCTTTATCTCACTTCATCTCTTCATCATTCTGTCTTCACCTTGCTCTCTCTCCATCTTTCTCTATCTCTAACTTTTTCAATCTCTCTTTATCTCTCTCCATCTGTATGTCTCTCTCTTCATCTCTCCATCTCCCTGTATCTCTCTCTATCTCTCTCCCCCTCTCTTTTGTCATTCTCCTTTCTCTTTCCATCTCTCAGTCTCTCTCAGATCCCCTCTATCTCCCACTATTTTAATTCGATGGCTGCTTTATAGTCATGACAGTGATTCCATACACTACCAAGGCATAAACTGACAAAATCATCACTATAGAACACATTAGCCATCCACAGTGTTATTATTCATTCAGTATTGCGGCACATTTTCTCTTTCCACCCCTCTAAACTTGCACTTCTGCTTCATTTTGGGCCTGAAGATCTTTTCCCAGCTTGACCAAAACTCCAAAATTGGCGTTAATTTTAAAAACAATATGCTGTATGAGTGTCAATGGGATTATGGGACAGTTTCCTCAATTACTGAAAAGATACAAGGATTTTACCCGATAGTCATGATATTTGCATTTCATCCTTCTGACCATTTCTCTCTCTCTCTCTCTATCTCATTTGCCTCTCCAGCTTCTTCCTTCCATCTGTCCATCTTCTCTTTCTGTTTTATTCAGTTCTTCTGCAGAGCTTCAGGCCTCAACACTCAATGTGCGTGCGCACACACACAAACACACACACACACACAAGTTATACACACAGACTCTTCATGTCTAAAAGCTTCCTGTGGACTTTTTATCTAAAGGCTAAACTGTGTGTGTGTGTGTGTTTGTTTGTGTGTCAGTTTGAATGGCTTTGATTCCTCACGGTCTAAATAACACTTAATCCTTTCTTTCTTTTTGCTGGGTGTGTGTGTGTGTGTGTGTGTGTGTATATCACTACCCTGTATACAGTAGTCCTATATATAACCCAGTATATTATCTCTAGGCCTGTCTTAGGGCAGCGACTCTACATTACATTATAACCAGTGACTGAAGCTCTGAACAACTATTCTTCCCAAAGACCCTGAAGGCGTCATGCTGCCTCTAAATATAACACAAGGCTCTTGAACAATGTGACTGACTGACCGACTTACTCACTTCCCTTCCTTCCTTCCTTCCTTCCTTCCTTATGAATGTACTTCCTTCCTCCCTTACATACTTTAAATACTACCTTCTATCCTTCCTTTCTTAAATACTTCCTTACTTCAGTCCTGCCTTCCTTATGCATTTCCTTCCTTCTTTCTTTCCTTCTTTACATGCTTCTTTCCTTCCTTCCTTCCTCCCTTACATACTTTCTTCCTTCCATCTTTCCTTTCTTGTGTATGTACTTCCTTCCTCCCTTACATACTTTAAATACTACCTTCCATCTTTCCTTCCTTAAATACTTCCTTACTTCAGTCCTGCATTCCTTATGCATTTCCTTCCTTCTTTCTTTCCTTCTTTAAATGCTTCTTTCCTTCCTTCCTTCCTCCCTTATATACTTAAATACTTCCTTCTATCTGTCCTTCCTTGTTTATTTACATCCTTCCTCCCTTACATACTTTTTTCCTTCCACCTTTCCTTCCTGTGTATGTACTTCCTTCCTCCCTAAATATGTCCTTCCATCTTTCCTTACTTATATACTCCCTTCCTGCCTTCCATACATACTTCCTTCCCTCTTTCCTTCCTTCCTTGCATGCTTCGTTCCTTCTTTCTTTCCTTCCTCACATACTTTCCTCCATATTTACGTATACTTCTTTGCTTCCTTCCTTCCTTTCTGACCCCTTCCTATCTTCTTTTCTTCTGTTCTTCCTTCCTTCCTCACTTATTTACTTGCTTCCTTCCTTCCTTTACTTATTTACCCGTTTGCTTCATTCATTTCTCATGTACTTCATTCCTTCTGTCCTTCCTTCTTTGCTTTTTTTGCGTATTTTCTTTTACTTTCTTTCTTTCACCTCAAGGCCAGCATGTGGCTCGATAAAGGGGAGGTGAGAGCAGTCGGCCTTTAAACCTACTCCATTGTACCTGAGCAGAATCAGTCTGCTGTGAAGAAAGAAAGCATAACTGAAAAGGATGTCTGTGTTTTGTTATTCGGTCCTTCTTATCTCTCTCTTTCTTCCCTCTTCTGTTTTTCTATCCCTCTCTTCTTTGTCTCTGTCCCCTCTTCTTGATCTTTCAGTCTCTTTCTTTCTTTCTTTCTCCATTTCTCTCATTTTATTTCCCACATATTTTTCTCTCTGTTTCAGTCGCTCCATCTTTACTCTCACCCTGCCTTTCTTCCTCTCTCACCTTGTGACCCGAGTATCCTTGAGACAAAAGAGACAAATGAAAAGCTTGTTTTGCCTCTCTTGAAGCTGTCTATACTGATGAAGCTGCATCCATTAAACGGCTAATGGACTGTTGGAGGCCATGTTGTACTGAAGTCAAAGTGACACCTTGACATTGTGAATGTTAGTCTGTCATTTGGCTGGAATAATAAGTAATGTGGACCTTGTGGTACTGATAAAAGGGATGGTTTGCGGATCCTTGGGTTGGACCACATCTATTCTCAGAAATTATACTGCCACATTTATGAATGTTTGGGGGTTGTGGAAGGGAGAAGAGGGACTGACTGTTTGTATTTAAAGGGGCAATAAATATGTTTCACTGCCCCATAGCACAAACTGCCCATAATATGTCTGTGGGGGGTTGTTAGGGTTGTTGATCAATACCAATGACTCAACATTACTTGGCCAAGTGCTGAGATTCCAGGCTTTCAAAATTCACTTTCCGGTTTTAAAACAAAATCTCATTTTCAACTGCTCAACGATGAAGGATGGAGATATGAACGAGCGACCAGCATCACAAGACATTTCAGCTACAAAAAGCCTCGTTCACAAGCCAAAAAACAAATGACAAAGCAGTATTGTTATTCCAGTATTTAGCATGATGATATTACCTCTTCACTATTTGTTTCTGTTGGATCTCTACTCCAATTAGCAAGCTTACATGTTTCTATTGTGAATATGTGACTTTGTTGTTTGTGTCAATTACAGGCCACCGTAGCTCAAGGGGATGGGAGGGGGGACACAATCCAATGCTGTTGCAATTCCTACTGGTCACCTATAGGGTTCGATAGGAATTATAGATTAGTTAATGCCCCTTTAATTGTCAGTTGTACCTGTGATGTCTGCCAGCACTGTAGATTCTGTGATATTCAGTTTTGTTATTGTTGCTCGTGTGTGTGTGTGTGTGTGTGCTTGCATGTGTTTTGGGTCTGTATGTGGAAGTGTATGTGTGTGTAAGTGTGTGGATTGGTGTGGCAGTTCATTGAGTTTTTAAGGTGTTTTTACTAACTTTCTTTCCTCTGTTTTAGAAGTTTAATTAAAGACCATGCAAAGTCAAAGTCAAATATGCTTGAAGATGTTATATGAGTATAAAATGACGCTTTAACATAACAGATGTTAGTCTATTGTTGTTCCTCACTTGTCACATCATGAGAAAAGATTTTCATACTGACATGGCTTGTTATTATTGTTAGCACTGTTCGCCTTGCTTAAATTAGTACATTAAATTGGTGAAATCAGAGCAACTTAATGAGAATGTTAAGAATAAATTAATAGCAAAATGAGAGGAAATTAATAGAATAAAGAGTTAATTCTTATCAAGAGAAATTGGAACATGGGTACTAACACTTAATCTTTTAAAAACGTATTAAACTAATTAAAGCACCTAAGAACAATTTCACTTAAGAGTCAATTAATGAGAGTCAATTAATGGAATAAGACTAAATCAAGCTCAGTTAGCTCAGATTACTGGGCTGCATGTAACTTATTCACTGATTGGTTATAATAGATCATGAAAACACAAGGGGAGAGATGAGCCTGCAAGATAGATAGTAGAGGAGTAGAGTCAGACAAGTATAGAGAGAAAGGAAGAAAGATTGATTTAATGGAATGAGAGAGGGGGAGAAAGAGAGACAGACAGAGAGGGAAATAGAGAGTGGGTTAGATGGAAAGATACAGAGTGAAAAGAGAGAAAAGACAAAAAACTAAGAAGTAACAGAGAAAGACAGAAAGCAGACAAAAGAACAAGATGGTAAAAGAACAAAAAAGAGGAGAAGCGCGGAAGGAAATATGGGCCTACAATTAATGACAACGGCAAAAAAAATTGTAAGAGAAGAGGCAAAGCGAGAGAATGCCTTGGAGGAAAGAGAAAGATAAAAGGTTTGGGTCCAGCAGCTTCCACACAGTGAGGAGGATGAGGTCCAACAGTGGAATGAAAACCATTTTCTGTTTGCACTGAATGGTATTGATTGTCTGAGAGGAGATGGCTCTGTGAATGTGTGTGTGCGTCTTTGTGTATGTGTGTGTGTGTGTGTGAGAGAGACTACAGTTCTTGTGCTTGCATACTCGTGTCCATATGTTTGGAGGAACATGCTTGCTTGCTCGCAAATATGTATGTGCATGAGTGTGCATGTATGTACGTTTGTCTATGCGTGAGTACAGCACTTGTGCTTGTATATGTGTGTGTGCATGTGTGTCTGTGTGTGTGTGTGTGTGTGTGTAAACCTCCTCTTACCTCCACCAGGTGTGGTGTGGGGTTGAAGCCACACAGGTTACAGACTTGGCTGTGACACTGAGTACAGGAGTTGTAGTTGGGCGGTTCGGAGCTGCCGATGTTCAGCTCCGTTTTACAAAGAGGGCAGTTCACTTTGGGCTTCACCGGCTCTGGAGCGGCGACCGGAGCTGCCGTGGGCTCCTGCTGCTTCTGCTGCTGCTGCGGCGCTTTTTGATGATGCGCAGGCGATTGCTGATGTTGATGTAGTTGTTGTTGCTGCGGCCCTTTTTGATGATGCGCGGGCGACTGCTGTTGAGACATCGCTTGTTGATGGTGCATGGGTTGCTGTTTCTGGGTTGGTGCGTGAGGACCGCCCATTTGGGGGCCTCCCATTTGACCGGGGGCATGAGGGCCTCCCATTTGGGTTGGAGCATGAGGACCCCCCATTTGGCCCGGTGCATGAGGTCCCCCCATTTGGGTTGGAGCATGAGGACCCCCCATTTGGCCCGGTGCATGAGGTCCCCCCATTTGGCCCGGTGCATGAGGACCCCCCATTTGGGTTGGAGCATGAGGGCCCCCCATTTGGCCCGGTGCATGAGGTCCCCCCATTTGGGTTGGAGCATGAGGACCCCCCATTTGGCCCGGTGCATGAGGTCCCCCCATTTGGGTTGGAGCATGCGGACCCCCCATTCCGAACGGTTTGGCACCAGGGGCTCCTTGCTGTTGCTGCCTGCTGTCTGGTGTTGCATTACTGAAGACCACCTTGCCTCGGGCGGGACTCGGCTGGGTGGAGGCAGTGGGTAGAGGGTCTACATTGATTAGGGTACTAGCCTGGTTGAGCAGCGATGCCCCAAAGCCAAACAGTTTGGTCAGGCCGTCCTGGGCGGGCGGAGGGGCGTGGCTCTGAGGCCGGTGGGCTGGGGACGAACCGGCACTTCTGGTTTGGTCATGGTGCCGCGCGGTGGCTTGGTGCATCGGAGAACCGCGACCCAAATCGGGCTGGGAGGGCGCCTTGGTCAGTCCGGGGAGGGGCACAGCGCCGGGGTGGGGGATCCGCGGGCCCCCGGGCTGGTTGAGGCCGCCTGCAGGACCTGCGACACCTCCTGGAGCTCCGGGACCTCTCTGGGAGTACGGGTCGGACCTCATCCCCTGCTGAGAGGGCCCCGTCTGGGTCTGGGGACCGCCGGGGCCTGGGTGTCTCTGGAGGCCCGGGGAGGCCTGAGGCTGAGCCTGGGGCTGGAGTTTGGGCCCTGCCTGGGACAGAGGGTACGGCTGGGGCTGGGACTGCGGATACTGCTGGGGTTGGGAATACGGCTGGGACTGGGAGTAGGGTTGCGCCTGGCCGTACGGCTGAGACTGAGGCTGCTGCTGCGGCTGGGTCGGCTGACTTTGCGGCAGGGGTTTGGGCTGCGCTGCTGCCGGCTGAGCTGGCTGCTGTGTCGGCTGAGGCTGGGCGATGGGCTTGGCTTGGTGGGACGGAGAGTGGATCTGCTGCTGGCTCTTGGAGCGAGGCGTGGTCATGTCAATGCCCAGAGCCCTCTGCATCTGACAGTTCAGACACAGCCACTCCTGGACCTGGAGACAGAAAACAGAGAGGGGGTTGCTATTTATTTGTGGTTGTTGTTTGATGTTTTGACGTCAATGCTGCATGTCTACTTTGGCTATGTAAGAAAAAGTCTGAGTTCCACTAAAACGCTCTGCATTGAAAGAAAATAAAAGAAAGAGAGAGAGAGACAGAGTAAAAGCGAGGAAAAAAAGAGAATAAGAGAGACATAACAAGTGTTTGTGTATGTGTGTGTGAGAGAGAGAGAGAGAGACAGAGCAGATGAGGATAGATATTTGACAATGCAAATATTAAACATTCCGATCATTCATTCATTTTCCCTTCCAGACAGATTGCTATTGATTACTTTAAATATCACTGCTGACTCAGACAGGATGTGTCGTTCTCTCCTGTCATCTAAGCCACATGGACACTGAATTCATTCATCCAACTTCAAAGCTAGAGATGAGAGAATGCTTTTCGATAGCTGCAAATAGAATATAGCCCATTTTTTTCCCGTGGAAAACAGAAGTGCGGAGAGAGGAGCCGTAATCAACCAAAAAGAGAGAGAGAGAGAGAGAGAGAGAGAGGTAAATCAACCACAAATTGACTGCAGCGCTGAGTGATTGCCGAGCTGAAACCGCAACCTGAGTGAAAAGCATTACAGCTCTTGCATACACACACGAACACACACACACACAAATACACATGAATGCACATGGGCATGCAGGCATGGGCACACACACAGACATATAATGTAGACACATGGAATACACAAGCAGATATAATAGGAGACACACACACACACACACATACGCAACACCCACAGCGTCTAAAAATAAGAATCATCACCCCTCCTCCTTTCTTCCTCCTTCCTCCTCTTCTTCCTCCAGATGAGAGCTGATACTCCCTTGTGTCCGGACCTTGCTTGGCTCTCTAATTTCCCCTGACTACTAAAAAACACACTGATCCTCTCTGTTCTGTGTCAACCTGCTTTTGCCCTGCCTGTCCTGTTCCCAGATACAGTACTGTAGCTTCGCATCCGCCACCATGCGCCTTTAAAAATGCGTCCCAGCTACCGTAAACAGTGCTATTTTGGCTACACTGCGACCACAGCAAACCCAGTACACCTCTGCACGTTTCGCGCATTTCTCCCACCCCCTTTCCTCCCCACAATGCAATGCAGGAACGTACTGTAACACCCCCCTCCACCCCCTGACAAACCCCCCTCATTTGCGAGGTGCTACAGTAGAATATGGCTCCTTGAAATCGGGTGGAAGATGTGGAAGGCACTGGCAGAAAAAAAACAAAAATGCCTGCATCGGTCACGTACCCCAACTAAGCAGTTCCTCCCCCTGTGCTGTCCCAGCCTGCTTTGCTGTCTGGCATTTTCTAGCTTGACAGCATTACTGATCCCATGTTCTGTTAACTCAGCTGCTACTGCCGCTGCTACAGCCTGACATCCTCCCTCCCTCCTTAACATATTCTCTTTGTAGCCTTCCTTCCTCTCCTCTCTATCTATTTCTCTCCATTTTTTCCACCCCTCTCGCCTCCCCTTTTCTCGGATTCTCTCGTTTCTGGGTCTTCTTTACATCCTCTCTCTATCTTGCCCTCTTTCTCTCTCTCTCTCTCTCTCTCTCCCTCTCTCTGCAGGTCTTTCTTGTTTTCTGTCTTTATGTCTCTCTCTCTCGCCCTCTCTCTCTGATCAGGGTGAAAATGTAGGTCTCGTTCCTTGAATAGCTGAAGAGGAAGGAGATTTGAAAGTATAATTTTACTGTGCAGGCTCCTCCCACGTTGTGCTACCATAATTACAGCTGATGAAGATGCCGAGGGAGAGAGAGAGAGGTAGAGAGAATATGTAGATGGGGAGAAAGAGAGGGGGGGGGGGAGATCTGACTTTAATGAGTCCCACTGTCTCTGTCTATCCCTCTGCTTTATAACAAACATCACAAGAGACACACTTTCATCTACATGACGGAAGTAGATGGAGGGATGGGGACGAGCAAGAGATGGGGAGAGGGCGGTAAGAATGGTAGAGAGAGAGGGGGAGGGAGTGAACAATGGGGGGAAAGGAGGAGTCAGCATTTCTTTACCCAGGCAGCTCTTCAACTCTCATCATGTCACGTCAACCTCAATCAACACCACCGCAGCCCAGAATAACCACTTCAACTCCACTGTGGTAAACCAGTGAATCATCTACACACCTGGGTATTGTTGCCGACAGGTGAAGAGGAGGTCTTGGTAGCCAACAAAGCCGTATTTACTAATCGTTTGCGTTGGTGTTAATGCAGTTGCGTGCGTAAAAAGTGCCGATTCTGATACTAACCTGTGCGCACAAGTGTTTTTGCACATGGAAATGGGGTACACACTCTTAACGCATTTGACCCAGTTACTGTATTATGTATTTTGAGGAGTGGCAATAGTAGGGTGCACAATATTGATGAAAGAGAGATTGCTGAAATGGATCACTCACATCAGTTTGCTAAACCAAAACGCGTAAAATTCACTTGTAATTGCGCGCCCAGAGTAAGTACGTCCTAACTTTTCACCCTGAGAAAGCCATGGCTGCTGTTGTCCAAAAAGAAACAAAGACAAACAAAATCTACCGGAATTAAAATGAAGAAGACATTTCAGAGGCTTCTTCAGTTCTAATTAGTGCTTGGGAATTCCCCGGCATTTACCCTCTGTGGGTGATTCACACCATGAAGTCACGTGACAGTCGTTGAGGTCACATGACCGCGAAGTGAGAGTCGTTAGAGTCACATGAGTGGAGGGAAAGGGCATCTTAATACCTGGATGACTGAAATGAATCTATACACAGACATGGCTGCTGCTGTTTGTTCAACGGCACAACAGGCAGAAAGGACGACAAATAAGTCGTTCCATTTGAGAATTACTCTCTTTCAAATGTCAGAGGATGAGATTATTCTGCAACGAGATGATGGTTCCTTACAAAGGCAGAAAAAGCTGGAAGTCTGCGGCAGTATCGACCCAGCAAACCCAAGAAATGGGGATTGAAGATCTTTGAGCGAGCTGGAGTGTGTGGCTTTGTGTATGACTTCATGTTGTACATGGTGCACAAGGAAATGGGGTAGACACTTATGGCGCATTTGACCCAGTTACTGTAATATGTATTTTGATTGGCAACAGTAGGGCGCACAAATGGAGGAGGATGTTGAAATGGATCACTCCCATCAATTTACTAAACCAAAACGCGCCAAATTCACTTGTAATTGCCGTTCCATTTGAGAATTACTCTTTCAAATGTCAGAGGATGAGATTAACCTGCAATGAGATGATGTCTCCTTACAAAGGCAAAAAAAACAGGATGTCTGCGGCAGTATCGACCCAGAAAACCCAAGCAATGAGGATTCAAGATCTTTGAGCGAGCTGGGGCTTTGTGTATTACTTCATGGTGTACACAGGGAAGTCGACATTTGATGGTGCTACTCAAATCCCAGACAAAGAGTTTGGGCTATAGGTGCAAATGTTGTTCTGCAGCTGTGCAAAACCATCAGAAATCCCCCTAGCATTGTCTACTTTGACAATTGTCTATGGACCTAAGAAGTCTGTGTACCATTCGAAAGAACTGCTCGAGACCAGAAATTATAGATTGCCAAGTCATATTATAACTGAAACCTAGGACCAACAGGAGTCATGCCATATCCACATTGACACAACTTGTGCCAACCCTTCATCTCATCTTTTCTCATGGGTAAAAGGTAAAAAACACAGGCCTGATCTGGACGGGATTAATATTACTGAGTAGCGCTGTAAAAAAATCTCTCCCCTAGAGACACTAATCCTGTCCGAATAGGGCTTTAGATTGTGTACTGCTATATGGGTTAGGGTTGTGTTGTTTTTTGCACTTTACTCTTTCTACTGGTCAACCTTCATGACTTTTTAAAGATGTTTGCTTGATTTGCTGATTGTGTACACCTGCTCACACTTCCTCTTTGGAGAGTAAGGCCATGTAAGGCCAACACTTGATATGTTCTAATGAAGGTCTGTCACTGAAAGCTAAACTATTAAACCCAGCATTTTTGCATATAGCGGTGTTCCATGGAGTTTCATTGCCTTATCTCCATTTTTTTGGACCCGCAAAACAAACTGGTCAGCTGTGCAGATTCCCCTTTTTGGCCAAAATGGAGAATCCCAATTTTCCTCCACCTGAAAGCAAATAATATTTGACTTCTGAGGGTTTTCTAACATCAAACATCCCAGGTCTTATTAGTGGATGTGTGCTTGTACAGAGTAGGGTTCTGTGTCTGTCTTGTATCAATTGGCTTATTGAAGTGTTCCTGTTTCTCAACTTTTTAGTGAAACTTTTCCGATTGAAATGCTGATCGAGACGCTTCAAAAGTCTGTGGGTTTATCCAGTCAGAGAAGTTCGCTGCTCAACAACCAGTGGCTGCCAGACAACTATGAGACAGCAGAAGGCATGAGTCTACCACGGTCCACACACTACAATCACTACCTGCACCAATGTCAGGAGCAGAAACTGGACCCTGTCAATGCAGCCTCCTTTGGCAAAGTCTTCCACTCCATCTTCATTGGACTCTTCATGGAACATCTTTACTCCAAATACCATCACTGTGGTATCCGGGTGAAACCAGATTCCCCCCTCAATAGACTACAAGAGGACATGCATTAAATGGCCCTCAGACAGCAAACCTGCTCAGAAGAAACAACCAGTGCACAGTCAGGTGGACCACATGTTGACCTCAGCCAACAGGAAGCTTTTTGCTCTGCGTCGCCTGAAGAAAGTTGGTGTCCGAGACCCAGAACTTGTTTCCATCTACACAGGCTACTTGCGCCGGAGTATGCAGTCCCCGTCTGGCACAGTTCCCTGACTACAGACCAGGCTAAAAGGCTGGAAAGTACGCAGAAACAGGCTTGTAAAATCATACTTGGCCAGAGGTACTCAGGGTACCCAGAGGCTCTCTGCACTCTCGGATTGTGCACTCTATCAGAGAGACGCACTCAACTGTGTCTTGGCTTTGCCAGAAAGCTGCTAAAGTCCAACTTCCGAGACTGGCTTCCCCCCCTCAGGGAGGAGCTCACAGGTCGTCAGACAAGGAACTCAAACAAACTGGCCATCCCAAGATGTCGAACTGAGAGATACAGGAGATCACCAATCCCCTATATGTGCAGACTCCTAAATGACAGTGGATTTTAGATTTGAGATATTAGATTTTAGCTTAGATAATTGCAACATTTTACATTTTTTAGTCTACTTAGTATTGATGTTTTATTGTAACAGCAAAATAATTCAGTGTTTTTAATGACAATTGTCTTTATGAACCTGTAATAATGCTGAAAGGTCAATAAACAAATAAACAAAGTGCAGAAGGTTTTGGTGCCTTGACAGCTTTAACAACTATACCTTGAATCACAACACTATGCTTGGGTTTGTTAATGTTGAGAACCTGTATGGCATCCCACATGATGTTACACTTGATTCAGTTGCCCAATTTCTGTCCAGTGCAGAACCAAGCTGAAACCAACCATCTTGAGTTGTTGCACCTGGTTTGCAGTAGGAACTACGTGAAATATGAGCAAAAATAACCCTAAATCTGAACTCCTAACAGGCAGAACACCCCAATCAAATCATATTTGTTTTACCACAGAATGCAATCAGTAAAAGAGATCAAAAACTCTGACATGTCCTCCAAGCAGGGCCATCTTGTTATTTGTGCAACTCCACCCCCAACACAGTCTCATAAAATTTCATGAAGTGAGCACAAACTCTGAAATGCAGATTACATTCCTCCACCACAAATTGGGTTGTGTGGCAACAGCACAAATTGGACATTTTCACTTGTTTGTCTTGTGAAAAAGTGAGCTAACGATTACGTTTTGTCAAGTCATCCAATTAAGGTGATGACACTCAGCTGGCACCAATGAATCGACTCTGGGGCTTCATTTATGAAAAGGTTCTTGAACTTCATCTTTGACGTTCACAAATGCACAGTTTTTTTTTGTTATTTTCTTCTCTATTATTATATTGGTGTGCTGCTTTCTTTCAACTCGAACTCTGATCATTGAAGTCCAGCACCCAGCTACAAAGTAGCCTTTTGGAAGAAGCGCACCCGTTTCTATTTTGCACAGTTTTTTAAATCGATGTAAGCAATATTTCTAAAATGGGCAGTGCTCATTGAAAAATTGCGTATGTCTTGTCTTTTTGTTTTTCCTTTCCTTTCCTTGTAATAGAGTTAAAGCTACACTAAGCGATTTTTTTCCGACCACTAGAGGGTGACAGAAACTGCAACACATTTGTAAACACACACAGCAAACCTGCTACAGAAGCTCCTTAGGACGAACGGTGCATAAAGGCTAATGGCTAAAATAAACGTACCTACGGAGAAATATCGCCGGTTCTCCCGCTTAAGGTTACATGTTCCCACAGTGACAAGTGAAGAGGCAGGTAGCAGGTTTACTAGGTGAAAATGTTTACTCGCTCGCTTCATCGATTCCACCATTACCAGAATTTTTTTAGGGAGGGGAGGGGGAGAGAGAGGAGAGGAGCTAGTTTTAAAAGAAGGAAAAGCTACGACTCGGGCCGAACGTGACAACAAGCTTTAGAAAACAGGTGAAAACAACACAGCTAGTCTGTGTGTGTGGCTGTTTGTTTATATCATTACGTCTCACGGAAATCTCCACGTAGCACACGTTAGTTTCAGGATTGGTTACAGGGTCTGAAATCGCTTAATGCAGGTTTAATACTTAGCTGCCCTATCCTTTCTCCTTTCTTATCTATTTAATAGGCCATACTAACCTATGTTAACCTGTTTTCACTTGTTTCACCTAAATTGTATTTAGCCTCAAATTATTACCTATGAATGATAATTATTTACCTCTTTGTTTAGTCTAGTATAGCCTAGTTCCTTGTATTGAAGCTTTACTAATAATGTAATCTTTGAGTCAGATTTTATTGTTCATATAGGTATTGTAGTAATTGTTACTGTCTCTTTAAAAACTCCCTGGGCTGTCTTCTGTCCTCTTGCATTTGTTTACTTTTAGACACATTTTTGTGACAGCTGGATTAATGCCAGTGGATTGGAGCTATACAGTTTTCTTACGGCGATTTAACGCTGTCACATTGTCATTATTTTGTAACAGCTATTCAGTTTTACTCCTGTGCTAGATAACAAGAATGCCTCGTGGATTCACCTGTGGAATTGTAAGTAAACCTTTTATCTTTTTTGGGGAGTTTAGCTATTTTTTGCTACTTACCCAGAGTCAGACAAATTCACGGATGCCATTCTTATGTCTCTGCATGCAGTTTGGAGCTAGCTTAGCTCAATTGCTGTAAGTCTACCAGATAAAGTAGCAGCATGTTCAACAGCGAAGCTAAACATGTGGCAGACAAGACCATCCAAAACGCTGTGCATTGATTTTCCACACTGGAGCAACAAGAAGACGACGAAAGGGAAGCAACGCAAAACTGTTACAGCGAGACAGGTAGGATGCTAACCAGTTTTCTATGTAGCTACGTAGCAGTGCTAGATTATCCAACAGAGTTCATCAGACAGCTAATCAACATGAGTGACACGTGTTGGGGCGGGAACCTGCCCAGCTGAGGGAGAGGAGATCAAGACTTGTTTTGTTTCACTTTACTTGCCTGCCTCAAAGCCAAGAGTTGCATATTGTAGCTTTAAACGCACCTTTGCTGAAGAAATCTGCCACAACTCACAACGCTGTCACACACTACACGCTTCTAGAGACACGTACACATTACATCTTACACACACACATACACACACACGGTGGAACAATAATCAGTTGACAGCAGCAGTTGAAACCAGCCATACACCCAATATGACACACACACACACACACCCACACACACACACACACGTTACCTGACTAGCCAGTGAACAACAGGACATGACACCAGTGGAGTCATGTTTCAGCTGCATGTCCAAACACAAACCAGACCCTTAAAGATGACATATCACTACTGTCGCACAAAACACAAACCTCCAAACGTTTTGTTTTTGTTTGTTTTTTAGCTGCGACCAGCAGCTCTATAGCTCGCTCTGTCGGTCGGTCGGTCGGTTGGTCCACAAAAATTTACCCATGCATGTACACATGCGCGTACGTGGTCGCAGCTATTGCGAATTCGCGCTTGTTTCAGTAATGAATCAAGTTCCATGTATTTTATAGGTTTCAATTGTCTAATGGTCATGAAGCCCACTCAACACATTAATGACATGGAGAATGTTGAGTTCAACTGAGAAAAAGAAAATTACCTAAATTTTCAGCCAGGTGTTTTTACATGTCAGCAGCAATATGACCTCCAAACAGAGCACAACAGGAAGGATGGTCAAAAGACGACATAATACACACACACGCACACACACACACACAGAGGTCTCAGATCAGTATTTAGTTAGTTATTTCTGTCATTTAGCCTTTATTTAACCAGGAAGTCCCACTGAGATTTCAAGCGAAAGCTGGCCAAGAAAGTAGCATGAAGCAACTGAAAATGTAATAACTGCTGGATAATGTAATACCCATGTAAGTTATTACCGAGGATGGTGCTACTGAGTGACCAGTGTCACAAGACAATTCAGCTACGAAGATGAAAAAGACTTGTTTTCAAGTCTAAAAGCAAATGACACAGCAGTATTATTATTATTTTTATTCCAGTATTAAATATAAAAATACAAGAAAATAACAATTTTGCTATTTTTTTTTGTGCCATTTATTGTTAGATATGTGTTTATTATAGCATGGAAAATTAACAAGGTAAAAGTCATTATTTTCTTCTTTCTTGAAGGACTGTCTCCCTACTTACTACGCCGCCCTGCAGCCCCGGACACACTGCAGACATCATAATACGACCCCCTAAAATTCCCTCGAGGCCCCTTGGGGAGTGCTGACCCCCAGGTTGAAAACCGCTGCCCTAAAACAAGACAGATCAGCTCGTTGCAGAAGACATGGCTGTGACCATAAAGTTTGTCACATGTTTTTGAGGGATTATTTCCTGGACGAGACTTCCATTTCCTTCATAATATAATGCAAAATGTAACTTAAAGGAATAGTTCACCCAAAAATGAAAATTCTGTCATCATGTACTCACCCTCATGCCAGTTGAAACACAGGTGAAGTTTGTCCATATAACACACAGGGAGGCTGCCAGCACAACTCCATAGCAGCCTTCTCCAAAACAACTGAAGTCAGTGGGGACCAGTTCTTTAGAGTTCCAAAACAAAAACAGCCAAACAATCACACTGTTAATAGAAAGACCTATACACCTTTATTTGTTGCAAATCAATCAGCTGTAGTTAAGATTTGCACTAAATTATGGTGTAAATTTAGGTCTTTTTGGAACTCTGAAGAACTGGTCCCCATTGACTTCAGTTGTTTTGGAGAAGGCTGCTATGGAGTTGTGCTGGCAGCCTCCCTGTGTGTTATATGGACTAACAAATTTCACCTGTGTTTCATTTGGCATGAGGGTGAGTAGATGATGACAGAATTTTCATTTTTGGGTGAACTATTCCTTTAATGCACGTACTGATATGAGGACACGCAACTCGGGCACAATGAATTAACGATTAAACTAATTGTGGACAAACCAAATGAAGGTTTACTGCGATGGATTCTCTTGCTCTGTGGAAGGTGTTTTTCATACTGGACAAGAATGAATGGCAGCAAATGGCTTTTTCCCTGATATCTCCAACTACAGTATACTGACTGTGTGCAGACAAACCAGGAAGAATGGAAAGGAGAGGGGAACCTGGTGCAGCGGCACAAACTAAAAAAGACAACAGTGGTATTATCCTTTAAGGCAGCAAAATTGCAAATTACGTTGAGCAATTTAAACGGCCATTACTGTATAATCTGTGATGAGAGATTTAGCTCCTTAATGCAGAAGGAGGTGGAAAGACTTTGACGGGAGTGTCAGGTCAACTACTTGTAAAAATCATGGCGGCAGGGTTCACACACGCACGCGCGCACACACACACACACACACTCTCTCACAAATGCACACACAAGTTCACACACATGAATGCACGCACACACATACACACACGCTTGAGATTGTGATTAAAGACTTCACACAGACATATACCCAAGACCATGACTATTGCTTTTCTCTCTCTTTCTCTCACACACACACACACACACACGAGATCACGACTGCAGCCTCTCATCTCCAGCTTATCCTAAGAAGCTAAGCTGTCTTCAAACCTGAAGACTCTCATTTCCTCAGTCACATTTCTTTCTCTTTCCTTCTCTCTCTCCTTTTCTCAGTTTCTTACTATTTCACTTTTATTTTTTTCCACACACACACCTTTCCATCCACCCACTGCTTGCCCACCACACACAAACCTAACCCACACACTCACTCACTCACACACTCTAAACTCCTCTCCTAGCGATCATTAACCCGGAGGTCAGGTCCATCTAATCTAGTGGCTGAACTCTGTCGTATTCTGTCTCACACACAGAGAGAAGGCTCTTCAATAGGATTCATTTAGCACCAGGTCTGCAGGAGTTAAAAATCTCAATAGATGCTGAAATACTGGGGGAAACGGATTTAATAAATGAAACACACAAATTTTGAGTTTAACAGAGCTCAGTTCTGTCCAGAGTTATACAGTAAATCTACAATATACTGTAGAATGGTTTTAATGTGTAAACAGTTATACAAATTATCAAATTCATATTGATCTTGCAGTTGGTAAAAAGGGAATAGCTACATCATATCATATTACTACACTACAGCACGTTTAGATTCATTTTTCTAAAATATACAGCCAGTGAGTGAAGTGGTGAGATTGAAAATTACCTTTCAAAACTGAATCCCTGTATGAAAAAACGATTTAATAACATTTAGTACTGCAGGCTATTGTATGAAAAATGTTGATGCAGGTTGAGTTTCTCTTTTCTTTGTCTGTTCAGTCATGGTGGCTATCACTGCTCATGCTAACTACCCAGTTCTTCTTCTTCTGTTTATTCCAAACAAACCGGAAACACAAAACGCATCACTTCCTGTGCGGCAGAGGATTTTTCCCAGGAAAGAGCTACCAGACACCAGCTGTTTAGAACAGACAGTGGAAAAGATTTATGAACTGGATATAGGTTTGATCACTGTTTTGTTTTATCAATTAGAGAGTAACAAAACAGACATTTATTTATATGAAAATGTCATGGATTATTACTTTAAAACAAGACAATATAAATTGATAAAATTGTATGCCAACTGCAATATCTGTCAGATAGTCCGAATATGAAACTTGGCCCAAATCATGCAGCCTCACTGCTGAGTATCAGAGGCAAGTGGAAGTTCAATGGAGTGGGAGTTCACCGAGACTCTAATCTAATCTGTCATTAATTAGCCTCCAGACAGAGAGAGGGGAGAGGAGAGGAGGTGGGAGGACCCGGATCCACTGAAAGAGCAGAAAAAAACACGAGGGAGTAAATCTACGAGGTCTTCCTTCCCTCTCTCCACATCCCACCATCTCTCCGCCCCGTAGGTTTTGTGCCACTCCCATATTTGCAGATAAATAGGAGAGGATTGAAGAGAGCAAAAAAAGGATTTTCTCAGTGTTTATTTATTTTTTTAAATTAGCAACTTAGACCTGCACTCCGCAACCTGATCGAATACTTGGTACCTCAAGTCCAAGCCATATAGTTGTAGCGGGTATATATCGCAATACAAAAATATGACAATATGTATCGTGGGGCAGGAAAATTAAATCGCAATATTACCTACATTTTAATCTGCTGTAGTAATCACAAATGAGACGACTTGACCATCACAATTTCACAAGCTCTCCATCCAAATGATATTATTTGCACTCGGTAATGACATTTTTAAATTGTTGTTTACATTCTAGCAGAGCCATCGCTAGAAAGATTTGTGGCTCAGAAATAAACATAATTCTGCACAGTCAGACTTTGTTGTCATTGAACTTTTTTACATCGTAATGTGGTATATTGAATCGTGAAGCATATCGTCCCATCCCTAGCGTTAACCATTTTGACCATTTAATGGCATAAATTCACGGTACACATCATACTAAATAGTATGAAGATTGAGTCTTTTGAGGGACAAAAAACAATGCTTTTCAGAAAATATACTTGATGGTTGTTTGACTTATGATGATCACTAATCGCAGTTCATAGTTAAACCTGATCTCATATCAAATTTGTAGTTACAGCTACGAAAACAAATGCACCCCAATTTCGTGTGATATTCTCAGAATTAAGTGAGGACAGGAGGCGGGGCCCAGGTGACCGAAACAGGAAGTAGTTTCTCTTTGAAGAAGTGGATACATTTACCTTTAACTCCGACGGCCCGGGTTCAATACCCAAATCATGCAACAAAGTTTTCTACTGTGCATTTTCAGTAAACGCTCTTCTGATTTAACCTTTTTTTTTTTTACCAAAAACAGTAACCCTAACCAATTTATTTTACGCAACTTGCCTAAAGCTAACCCTAACCAATGGTGTTTTAGTGCAGTTATAAGCTATGCAGAATCCATTGTCGTATGATATTGTACGAACGCATCAGAACAGGTTGCATAGTTTACCCTCCTTATTACCTCCGCCAAGGAGGTTATGTTTTCGGTGCCGTTTGTTTGTTTGTTTGTTTGTCTGTTAGCAGGATTACGGAAAAACTACTGGCCCGATTTTCATGAAACTTCGTGGAAGGGTGTAGCATGGGCCAAGGAAGAACCCATTAAATTTTGGAGCGGATCCGGATCCAACTCACGAACAAGCAATAATAGCACGAACCTTGGCGGAGGTCTGCGCTCTCCGAGTGCCCTTCTAGTTTACCATTGCATCACTGCTTATAGTAATGTATCCACTTTCACTAAGTCTTAGTTGGCTGGCCACGCCACAATAGAGAAGGCCAGGATTAATTCATTCAGTATTAAAAATTCATTATTAAAAATCGAGCCTTACAAAATACAACCGCTCGTGATCTGGTGGATGTGCAGAAGTTCACAGGGAGACATAGTAGCATATGACGATCACTTTGACACACAACCACCAAGTAACAGAAAAAGAAAACAAAAAAGCAAACGCCCCCCACCCTGTCCTGCTCTTCCTTGTAGTTTTTGTGCCGTACGCACGTTCTGCAGTCATATATGAGACCAAGCAAGGACAAAAAAGAAGAATAATGTCTGTACAGTCGGTCTAAACCTCAATGTTGTGGTCAAATAACGTGGTGCATGTGAATAATCGCACACAAACAGTATGTGCACTCTCATCTCTACAGTATACTCTAGTTCTGTCTATACTGGTCCCTTTTGCTCACTCACACACACACTCTGTCTCTCTCTCACCCCCCCCCACACACACATATGCACACACACACACAAGCACACACTAACCTTTGAAAAGAGCCACCGTGCTGTCGTCAGGAGAGAGAGAGAGAGAAAAGAAAACAGTCTGACACTCTAGGCCTCGACGACAAGATGAGCTATTTCCTGTGGCTGTCGCACGCAAAGTGTGACATGGATACAAAGCCACTGTCGCGCGCACACACACAACACACACACACACACACACACACACACGGCCACCAGCTGTCGACATAAAGTATTCATGTCACAGGCCTGTGAACGCTACTGGTGCTGAACAGGTGTTGCAGCCGTTTCATGGAGGAAACTCAAGGTGTGATTCACTCCATCGTCTGCAGCATCGCCACCAGACATTTCACCTGTGTGTTTTGCTCAACAGAGACGAATAATACATCAAACTAAAACTTCTGGTTCTATTTTAGCAATCATGCAACATTGTTTAAAACCTTTCTTTATCCAGGGAAGGGTTTGGGTGAACATGCATGCATCTTTCGCAGCACCGCCCTGCTTCACATTCACACCTGGTAGCTCCGGCTGCAGCCACAGCCCTCGACTGCTGGCAGCTCCACTGGAGCATCTGGCTGATAAGAGCCTCGGTCAAGGGCACCTCAGCAGATTTAATGGAGCCTTACAGTAGTAGCCATTGTAGAAGTCTCCCCACTCTGCACCTGTCTTTACTAAAGCTGCACTGGGCAAGATTATGTAGAAATACACTCGTGTCATCAGCGTATATCACAAAGTGGGGCTTCAGCAGAGAAGATTGTTCCCTCCTCACTAATTGAGACGCTGTAGATTTGCCTCATTTTAACAACGAAATCCAAACTGTCTCCTAAACAGCAGTGAGCAGCTGGACTCACCAACCTTAGATCTTTTCCTCTCTCGTCTCTTTGGTATCTTTTAGTGATGCGCAGGTCAGGTTTTTTTCAACCCGTGACCGCTCGATCTGACATATAAACATATCTGAACCCGCCCAATTCATTTTCATACACATAAAATACACCCGAAACAGATCCGCCAGCCCAAAAAATAAAATAAAAAACAAATTCAGACAGCCAGATCATTTTCCAAAGACTGCTGCACTGCGCAGTGTGCACAGGATATAATGTACGGACGCCAGGATAAACCAGCTGGAGATTGGAGAAGTTTATTCCGTTAATTAAATTTAAATTTCATTGAAGTTTTGTCTATAATTATATTCTGTGTGTACTGTGTGTAGCCTATTTGACCCGCACCCGCCCGACCCATTCTCAATATTATCTTCAGTCGACCCTAACCCGCCTCATCTGCGGGACCCAGGGGTTTCAGCAGATGTAAGTACTGTATCTAGTGTAGCCATTGTGAAAGTAACAGGAGAATTATATCTATATTGCATTAGTACTAGACAACAATTCCTCCTCATGGGAGGAGAGAAACAGCACAGCAGCAGTGCAGTGAATATAACAAATAGGACTAACTCTCACTGTACATAACATGGTTTCAGATGCCTTGAATACATGAAGTGATTGAACATATCATGAGCTATAATTGGCTGTGAGTGGTGGGAATGTTAGGTGTAATGTAAGGTAAATGAAGCACAGCCCAGACATTAGAAGCTATTTGTGGTTAGGTGTTGTGGTCTGGTCTGGGCTGCATGGAGGCCTATCACCTTGCCTGTCATGGGAACAGGCCACACACACACACACACACACACACACACACACATATAATGTATACACAGAGGCACACAGTCTCTCTAATACGCATACACACAGCGGCATGTACACAGCTTTTAATAGACCTGTCCATCAACTTAGCCTTTCAGGGCAGAGGTGGAGGAGAGAAGGAGGGATGGATGGAGGGAGGGAAGGAAAGAGAAAGTGCAAACACAAGAGAATGAGCGGAGGCACAAAAAATGAAAGAGGTAGGAATGCAGAGAGAGAAGGAGGAGGAGGAGGAGAGAGGTGCAGAGAGTTTGGGAGATTGAGAGAGGAGAGAAGGCCAGATGCTTTTAAAGTTGAGTCAAGTTTATTTATAGAGGTTTGTCACAAAGTGCTTTACATGAAACAAAGCACATAACAGCGGGTAAATCGAGGATAATAAAGAAATATGCGATAGAGCAAGCACTCTGCCGGTCCCCCATCATTACAAACACGTTTCGCAGCCAAGCTTTGTTCAAACCCACAGAACTTTGTTTTAAATTCTAGTCAAGATCCCAAGGTTTCCAAAGATACCAAACATGTCAGGCTGAATTACAGGGAAATGTGTATAAAATGATGCACAAGACATCTAGATCTTTTCCATCTGATGTTATGGTGCAGCCATAAAAAGATGGCGTCTTGGGTTTGAATATTTCCCTCAATATAAGCAGCTAGAGCTTCAATAAAGAGTTGGAACAAGCAGATACAGAATATGTACGTGAGACTTACATACGTACAGTATGAAAAAAATGTTTCTTCTAACTTTGAAGCTACTTAAGAGGAAATTTAAGGGGAAACTCAGGGTGCAAGGGGTTAAGAAACTCTGTGTGTGTATAGGTATTATATGCATGTTATGTGTATAGTTTACATTTTTTTTCTCCTCTCTCTTCTACAACTGCCATCTGCAACTGATGATGTAATATGAGTGCCGCTAACTCCCCAGCTAGTTTACTGGACTGACTGAACGTGGCAGATCGCCTCAGACGTTTGAAAGTGTGGACGCACTTTAACATCAATGAACAAATGCCGAAATATTTGCAGCAAAGTCCTCGCGACGAAGGGGGCGGGACTACAAGCCCCACGCTTAAACATTTATCTACACAGCATCAAATCAGAGTAAAAGAGTGCAGCATTTTTGACAACTTGACGATGAGACTCCACTCAACCTGCCGCTGCAACCAGTTCATCTTCAGTAAGTTCAACATGGTGCTACGCAGCTACGGCGGTAATTTACTTAGTTGACGTTGGCTAAATGATAAAGTAGAATTTATATTATTTCCACTTACTTAACATTGCTGAAAGCTACTTTGTTACTACACTGGGTGCAATAAAGACAATACCTATTTTTTAACTAAGAAAGACAAACAAAAACAAATTATTAACCTTCGACAAATTACCTAAAAAGATTCGATAAGGGTTTCAAAGGATTTGGATTTGATAAGCAGATTCAATACTGGTTTCAGATTCGATAAAATGCTTTCAAACCCAAACCCCAGTCACGTAACACAGGAATAGCATCTTATTTCCTGCAAAATATCTTTTTAAAAGTCCATCTGAATGTTTAAAGAGGGAAAGTCTGAAAAAGTCTTGAATGTCAGCTGAGGTTTTCCGTGGAATAACTGGGTGACAGATGCATTCAGACGCAGTCCGACTACATTAGATTGGATGAAACTTTAATGACCCCTGTGGGGAAATCGGGCAGCAGTAGGTAATAACAGGATACATCAGAGAAGAATAGGATATAAATAAGAAGAGAGCAAATGGAGGTTATATGAATACGCAACCAACAAGTCTAAGACTCTGACTCAGACACATTAAGTAGAAATGTACGAATGAAAATGCACAAAAAAAAAGTAGGGATTCCAGCATTAAGAGGCAGAATGTGCAGAATAGCAGCAGTAGTCTCAGTAGCAGCAGAATTTACTGAGACATGAAGAGAATGTGAGACGTGCATTATAAAAACCATGGAGAGCTGCTGTATAAAAATGACAGTAGTTGAAAATATCAGTAGTTGCTGGTGTCAAAATAGTTTCTCTTAGAAACCAGGGAGTTAGATCATGAAAGGAAAAAAAATATTAAAAATGCCTTTATTGTATTGGGGTTCAGCTTACATACATGTAACCCGCACCCCAATACAATAAAGGCTTTTTAATATTTTTTGCAGAAAGTGTGCCTTGGTATTATTTTTTTGAGAATGGCCCTTTTTTTTCTTTCTTTTTTTTTTTTTTTTTTACATTTTTACATTTAGCATGTTCCAGCTCTAGACGCCATGATCTATCTATTTTCATTAAATTCAATATATACAGTATATGAGAGGAAAATGACCTTAACCTGCAAAAAATCTCCAACTTAACAAGTCATTTAGTCTATTGCTTGAGTCCTAAAATTTTAATTTTCTTAAAATAAGTAAAAAAAATCTGCCGGTGGGGTTAGATAATTTCACTTGTTTCCAATGCAAATCAACTTGTTTCAGGAATTTTGTAGAATCAAGTGTCATTTTCTGCCTTATTCTGACTTCAAGGTACTGAAACTCATTTCTAGAAAATTCGTGAAAGGCTGAATATGAAAGTAAATGATCGTTAAGATGGACGTTTTTTTTTGCAGTGTATGAGAAAAGACAATATATGAGGTATTACAGCATATACAGGCAAAAAAAGTGCTGGTATTCACATTTTTATAGGTCTACAGGGGGCCATAGACATGTACATGGTGCAGTATGTTCCACTATTACCTTGACATTTAGTCATTTAGTTGAAGCTTTTATCCGGAGTGACTTCCAATGAGTGCAACAACGTCTTCTGGCCCGTCTTAGTCATGGCAGCGGACTAATGTACTGATCAATATTCCACACAGCAGAGCGGACGTTCCAGGAAGTATTCCCATGATGAAGCACCGGCATTCACCAGCTAATTATGTACACACACACACACACACACACACACAAATGCACACACACATAATCTATTTCCTCCTTTGGTCTCCCCTCTCTGTCTTTATCTCTCTATCTCTCTCTCACACACACACACACCTACACACACCACACTAGTTATGTTTTCATCCAACTATCAGGTGAATTTTACACCAACTTTTGAAATGTTGTGAAAAATGAAATACGGGTCAGATGAGTTTCCATCAGCTGGGTTGAACCAAATAAACAAGATGTCAGGGAAAAAAAGACATCCACCAGAAAAAATGAAAGAATCTTTCAAGAATAGTTTAGTGTTGGGAAAGTTGCTGTTCTTTAGTGTCAGCTAATGTCGGCCATGTCTCATGCTTTTATCTGAGGATGAAAACTAAGAAATTCACTAATGACTGAACTAATAAAGATTCAACTACAGCATGGGAGTGACAGCATGTGTGATATAACACTTTTCAAATGTGCAATGAAATTTTTCCATCGCTATTTAACGCACTATTTCTTCATCGATAAAAACAATCCTCTGCTTTGAGAGGGAGTGTAAAAACTTTTTTAGGATACTGGGGAAGTTGTATTGAATTTTGCCGTTTCCATTCAGTCTTTCTGGTTCGATACATCATCATTTGCAAAAACCACTTGGATGGAAACCCAGCTATTGCACATATATACTCTCTAAGTCTCTTTTCCCCTTCTGTCTCATCTCTCTGTCTGGTCAGAGGACTATAGATTGGGGTTGTGTGAGTCATTATGAATAATAATCCATGTCATCAGAAGCATGGCCATGGTTTCTTCAGCGACAGGAAGGCAGGAAGACGGGACACAGACAGTCGATACAGACTGAAGATTTATCACAGGACACACACCACAGTTCCTGCTGGACAAAACAAACAGCCGTTGGCTCACTGTGGAAAACTTCATACTTCACATTACGAACCGGGGCCACAACGTTCATTTCAACTTCGGAGCGGACGTACTGCTGTTCAGCCGACATGCAACTGCAAAAATAGAAAGCTTTTAAGGAAGTACTGTCTGATTTCTAAAAGGGAGAATACACAACAAAACTCTAATATCTCCTTTTGCTGCACATTATTGATTTGTGAAAGTAGCAAGAGCTGCAATTCCTCAAAGTATTGTTATTAAACTTCAGTTACACTATAAATAGTCCCTCCACTACAGTCAAGGTATACACAGTTAGATTATAAAAATGGAATAATGCTTTGTTGCAACTGATGATAAATTGGCATGTAATGTATTGATATTGTGCTTATTACAGTTACAGTTATTACACCCCTTATAATGTAATAATTTGCCAGTTAACATAATATTATATTGTATTGTCAGAAAAAATATGATAATATCAGGTCATTGTTGACTCATTTAGAAGGACATTTTATTACATTTTAACATTTTATTGCATGTTAACAAGTTATTATATGATAAAGCAATTATTACTTTATCAGTTGTTACATGCTGTTTTATTTTGTTGGTTCCAAAATGAGATTTAAAAAGTGACATGTACCCAGTGATATAAGTTGGGGTAAATGAAAAGGTGGTAAACTACTGTATGACCTCCAGTCAGTGATCATCTTTAGGCAAACTACCACCAATATAAATAAAAAAATATATATACTTTCAGGAAATGTAGTTTAAGTTGTGTTTTTTTCTGTATGAGACCCTATCCTCATATAACCTACATCAGTTTGATATTACTTACTATGGTGTATACAATTAATTTGCCTTATAAAGATTTCAGGTGCAGGGGCTTAGCCTCCTCTACACCTTCTCTTACAAAATGATTGATAGCACCAAAATTAAAACTAATTATGGAGTTTACAGAGTGGGTAACTTAAGTCCTGGTTGACAGAATTAGAACACTTTGACAGATTGGATCTTCTAGACGTTAGTGATATTGAATGGTGAACTTTAGGTAATGGGTATGTAGTGTTTTGGAAACTTGGGGTGCAATCACGCCTACAGTTAATTTTCTTTGGTCTGAACCAGAGTGGAAAAGTTTACTTTGTTTTTACTTGTACTTTATTTAGTTCATTTAGGTTCACACTGACGGATTACAAGCGAACCAGAATTTGTAAACAAAAGTCACATGACTCACAAGGAGCTTGTTTATTGGACAGAGTTTTGGTGACCTGTCATCCTGCAAGGTTAGAGGTTTCGGCAGCGAGGAGTCAAAACAAATCTGACTCCAGTTCCTGTAACTTTATCTCAGCATGATGGACTCGTCTGTCTCTTCTTCTGTGGTGTTCATACCAGTTAAGAACACATGAAGAAATAGCTGAATATGAGCATCAGTCCAGACTTCATTTTGTTCTGCTAGGCTTTCCAAGCATGAGGAACTGCTGGCTATCAGATGTCAACATCCGTCTCCTTCTACCCATAATCCTTTGTGTTTTGGGGTGGTTTCCTGTAGTTCAGATTAGTTCAGGTTCAGATTACGTTCTCACTCCTAACAAACCGCACCACAGTTCTCTTGTTAGGGGACTGAGACTCTCGACGCCATTGTTTGGTGCCACCAGAGTTCAAAGGTCATCGTTCTCACCTGGACAAACCAACTGAACCAAAGGAGGAAACACTGCAGGGTTCAAATAAACCGCTCCAAACATTCTCCCTCATCTCCCAAATAACCAACTCCTATGCTGGGAAAAGGATCCATTAGCAGAGAGAAACAGGCCTGAACCTTGAGATGCAACATCTTAAGAGAGAGAGAGAGAGAGAAACAGACAGAGACAAAGAGAGAGAGAGAGAGAGAGAGAGAGACTCCACCTTCATTCAAGTGCTAATAGCACTGCAGTTGACAGTTCATTCTCTGCTCTGCTCTGATGAATGGACCACACATACACGCGCTCACACACACACACACACACACACACACACACACACACACACAGGTCTATCTCAGTATGATTACCATCAGCCAGTTCCTGGCCAAGAGAAAGTCATAAAACACTCTCACCTCTCACTTCTGAGCCTGTACACACACACACACACACACACACACACACACCTACCTCCATTCCAATTTCATAAATCCTATTCTAATCATGCAATCTCAAGCCACACACACACACACTCTCTCTCTCTCTCTCTCTCTCTCTCTCTCACACACACACACACACACACACAGACCCATTCATCCACTCCTTCCCTCCAGTGAAGAATCCTGACTGGTCGATGATATTGACCACTATCACGCCGTAATACATGTTTCTTAATTAAAATCTGCCTCAGCACTTTGAGCCCAATCCAATCTGATCACCGCCTCAGCGTGTATATGTGTGTGTGTGTGTGTGTGTTAGAAAGTGTGTGTGTGTGTGCGTGCGTGAGAGAGAGGGTGTATGTGTAGCTGTGTGTGTGTGTTAGAATGTTTTGCGTATGTGTGTACACATATAAAAAACGGGTATAAAAACGCAATGTGGTGTGTGGCAATCTAGCTGTGGAGTTGTGTGTGTGTGTGTGTGTGTGTGTGTGTGTGTGTGAGAGAGAGGGAGAGAGTACACCCATGTTTATTCATCTGTATGCCTGAAAATGTGTGTTTGTGTGTGTGTGTGCGCTCGTGCATTTGCGATTAAAACCCCGGGTCCCGAAGCCTGTCCTGTTAGATCAATAGTAGATTTGAGTCAGATTGAAAAACAATACCTGCATGCACCAAGCAGAGATTGGGGGCGAAGGATGGATGGAGGGACGGATAGAAGGAGAAATGAAAGACCAGAGAGCGTTTGATGGAAAGTGGAGTATGAGAAGATGGATAGAGGAAAGAGCAAAGGAAGAGGTGAGATCAGAGGAAGAGAGAAGGGAGGAGTATTAGAGGAAGAGGGAAACTATAGGGAAGAGAGAGAGGGAAAAGAAAAAAAAAGGAGGAGCGAAGGGGAGGAATCAAAGGAGCAGGAGACAAGATGGGAGGATAAAAGAGAAGAGAAGAAGAAGAGGGAAAAGGAGAAGAATAGAGAAGCAGGGTGGATGTAGAGAGAATGGGATTCCAATGCATTTTTAATGTGAAAGTCATGTTTGTGTACATGCAGAGCACATGAAGGATAACAGTATATATGCTATGTGTTAATGTACATGTGTATACAGTATGCTTACATGCAGATGTCCTCTTTCTTACTGCATGCTTAATGAACTGCTGCACTGGTGGAACTGTTTCTTTTCAGACGTCAGAATTTACAAGGAATGGTTTTGTAACTAGCTTATAATAAACTATAATAATAACCTTTTTAATATTAGGATTTAACGGAAATGGATTTTGAAAGCCAATACTGATATTCTTAGACTGAAATCGTAGATAGACAATATTTTTTGCCTTCAAATGTCTTGAATTTGACCATTTTAATGCCAAAAAATCACAAGTATTCAGTGTTGTCCCCAGAACTGTATTCTTGTCAGGGTCGAAAAAGCTTCTGAAACAGTATTTAGACCATCATGTGACACTAAAACTCTACACTGAAACCCATTCTAAGGAAATTCTTTTAGGGTTAGCAGCTCCTTAAAACAGGATAGCCAACTCCATCTATTCAATGGTAGGGGAAACTCTGGGATACATTACTGCCTTTAAATTATACATTTATAGAAAATATTATTGAAAATCTAAAGCTACAATGTGTAGAGTATTTGCCCCAATATATCAATCTCAAATTAATTATGATAGCATTGTATAAAATGATAACATTGCTGATAAAGTTGGTTTATTCTGTGTCACTGGGTACGATTCCCGCAAACTGAGCAGGATTGACTTATGGCACAAAGGAAATACCTCAACCAAAACACTGTGAATGAACAGCATGACGCCACTCAAAAGGGCAGATGGTGGAACCGTTGAACGTCACTCCCAACAGCTGTACCCTCTTCAATAAAACGCAAACAGAAGCTTTTGACGGAGGAGTCAAAAAGAGCGAAGAAGGAGAGTGACAGCCGGGGGAAGACCAGAGTGAGCCTCAGATGGGCGTTCGCTCGCTGGAGGAAGCTCCGCAAGCTGAAGAGGTTCGAGACCCACACTGAGCTGGCTTTCCTTCTACTGGACAAGTTAGTGATATAACAAGTCTATTATTAGTTAGCAAAGCTTTTTAATCAACCCTGATTACTGATCTCTGGGTTTCTAGTCTGTGCACAATCGCATAGTTTACTAAGTACTTACCTGGACAACTTCTAAGCTATTTAATGTAGTCTAGCTAATTAACTTCATTATGGGGCAAGTCGCTAAGTTCTCACTTGCTTTGATATATAGCAAATAGCAAGCTAGTGGTAGCTCGCTAACACCAATGTTAGCTACTTGAGCTGAAATGATTCCAATAATTGAGTAGACATGTAACTAATGCAAGTATTTTACATCAGGGCTGGGCAACCATGTGCCATGGAGGGCCGAGAGTCTGCAGGTTTTCATTCTAACCAAGCATAATACCAGGGGATTTCACTGATTAGCATAGCTTCAACAAGAGAGGAGGAACTAATCAGTGAAATCACCTGGTGCAGTCCTTAGCTGGAAGAAAACCAAACTGCTAGGCTGAATAGTAATTTCGGGCCTAATTAGCTAGTATTAGCTGGTGAGATAGCGTGGTGTTTACTCAAATTCTACTGGCGGCAGCTTTAAATACATATGTGCAAAGAAAATAAAATTTCATTGCAGGTTGCATAGACTGATGTAGATGTGGACAGAAACCTCTATACTGGAGGTGGACAACATGACTGGCTAATATCCAGTAAAAAGTCAACATCGGCCAGATATGTCGCCACACCAATAAACCGGTCTAACCCTAGTTTACAAAGTGCTTTACAGGAAAGCATAAAAACGTTAGGTTACTATGTAACCATGGTTAAGATTGGAGATTGTCTCCACCCAGATCCACATGGTGGGGGGGCACAGGTGGGTAATTCTTGAAGACAAACCAGGTGTGGGTGGCTGCGCACTGCATAAAAACACAGTGCAACACTCACTGATTATCTGTGATCTTGTCTCTAACGTGTTGCCGCCTCAAGCTGGAGAAGGAGGCTCTTCACTCAGAGAACCATGGTTACAGAGGAAAGTAACAGAGGCCCTGAGGACACGGTGCAGGTCCTTACAATTACAAGGTTCTTACAATTCAACCACAGTATAGGTGTTAATTCAACGGAACAATTTACAACACCGCACGATTGTACAGTATTTACACCCCGCTGGGTCGGCAGGCACCGCCACACACAGCCTGGGCGCCCAGCTGCTACCAAACACTCGGCGGCCCCACAAGTCACCAAGGCCGAGTCTGGAGGGGTGGGGGGGCCGCTCACGCCAACCTGCTAGATGTGCGGCTGAAACGGGCCTCCAGTCCCGCAGGGGGACTGTGGTGAGAATGACTACTGCTGGGCCGCCCCAGCACCCACCCCACATTAACCCGGGAGAATCTGACAAAAGCACATGGGACAGACCAAGTTGCGGCCGCACAGATCTCCCCAAGGGAGACGCTGCAGCACAGTGCCCATGATAGATAGATAGAGAGAGAAAAATAATGATCAAGAAAAAGGAGGAGAATCAGACAGACAATGTTTCAGACTTTTCTCGGAGGAGAACAGCGGCCCAAAAAGAGAGTTTGATTTAATGTCTCGATCTAATGCTTTGATTTGATTGATTTGACAACTTTTAAAACCACATGAAGCATTCATAAAATCACTTGAAGATATTGCACCAAAGTGAGCACCTTTCCCCTGTGGTCTTGATGAGAAAGAGAGCGATAAGACATCTATCCATCCAGACGCCCGGACGCCCGGACCTTCCTAACCTATTTGCAGAAGTATAAGAGTGTGAATGAGTCGTATCACCTCCACCTCGAACAGTCTTATCACGCAGGGACAGCACCCAGTCGGCCTTTTAAAAACCTCCTACAGCTAGTCTCTGCCTCTCCATCAACCACCTCCCTCCTTCTCCTCCTCTCCTCCTCTTTTTATCTCCAACATATTCCACCTCTCCGGTGTGTGCGTATGTGATAGGAATGGAGATCAGTGGTGTGTGTGTGTGTGTGTGTGTGTGTGTAAGAGATCAGAGGCTGTGTGTATTGACGCAGGACGTATTGGAAGCTTCTGGAGGCTGTGGCCGTGTCCTTAAACAACTCCTCCTGGCTGACAGCTTGTTGATTGACGCATACGACCTAGGACACGGTTAAATCCTGCCCACAGCTAAGAGTGACACTGTTAAAAGAGGGAATAAGCCGGGGTCATCGCGGAGACGCACACCGCGTACCGTACTAGCGACCTCAAGCGTTCGAATCCGACCTTTGTCATCATGTCACCCCCCCCTCTCCTATTTTCACTGTATGCAATCTGTTACAGCAAAACTGCCTTAAAGATGTAAAAAAAATGTGTAGCATTTTAACATCAATAGTCCTTCTGACACATTATTACCATAAACAAACGAGGCCATCGCTGAAAAGATTGGCAGTCACTACTGGCGTCTACGCTGCATTTTACATGCTGTGCAACCAGATCAGATCTGGAGGGAAATCTGCTGGATCGCTTTACGGCACAAAACAGGAAGAGGTTCTGTTCTTCCAGAGCAAACGGAGCTAAAGCTGAAAGAGTTTCTGGAAACAGCAGATGATGGAAGGAGGGAAAGGCTGATGGAAAAATCACTTCCAACATGTTGATCCTCTTCAGGGAAGACGCCACCGAGGGGCAGGGGGGACAAGTAGCAACAGCCTTAAAGGAAGCAACAGGATTTATGGGAAATGTAGTCTTAATTTTGAGAGAGAATCTAGCAATAACAGTAACATTTTGAGTGAGATAGAAGCTACCAATCATCTCCACTATGGTCTTATTTGATATGTTTAAAAATGCAACATGTGACATCTTCCAATCAGATTTCTTTGTCATTAATTGTGGAGAAATGTTTGCTTTTTTGTGTGATAATTGAAATTGCAATGTTGGCAATTCAGTATGTATGTATCTATCTATCTATCTATCTATCTATCTATCTATCTATCTATCTATCTATCTATCTATCTATTTATTTATTTATCTATCTATCATTTCATACTCTGTCTTCATCGCCTCTCTCTATTTCTTTTTCTTTCTGTCAGTGAGGCAGTCTCTCAGTCTAGGTGCTGTCTGTCTCTGTTTCCTGTCTGTCTGTCTGTGCCTGTCTGTCTGTCTGTCTGTCTGTCTGTCTGTATGTCTGTCTGTCTGTCTGTCTGTCTGTCTGTGCCTGTATGTCTGTCTGTCTGTCTGTCTGTGTCTGTATGTCTGTCTGTGCCTGTCTGTCTGTCTGTGCCTGTCTGTCTGTGCCTGTCTGTGTCTGTCTGTGCCTGTCTGTCTGTCTGTCTGTCTGTCTGTGCCTGTCTGTCTGTCTGTGCCTGTCTGTCTGTATGCAGGCATCTGTGAGAGCCAGCAGGAGGCATTAATCATTTAAAGCAACTCGTTAGAAATTCCCTGCTCTTGAACTACTGGGCTTGCAGCTGTGCTCACTGAGTTGGTGTGTGTGTGTGTATGTGTGTGTGTGTGTGTGTGTGTGTGTGTGTGTGTGTGTGTGTGTGTGTGTGTGTGTGTGTGTGTGTGTGTCAGCATGTGAACATGTGTTTATGAGCTGACTAAAGGAATTCTTAAAGTGCAAGTCATTTCTTAAAAGAGTTTGACTAAAGTTGTCGATGACGGACACCCATGTGTGTCTGTGTGTGCAAATATGCACTTGTGTGAGTGTGTGTGTGTGAGTGTGTGTGTGCACCTGTGTGTGCATGGGTTTCAGTGTGTCTGCTTGTCTTGCATGCTTGTCTGTGTGTGTGTATGTGTGTTTGTGTGTGTGTATCTCTGCGTGTGTATGTTTGTGTGCAGATGTGTGTGTGCTTGTCTGTGTGAATGTGTATTTGTTAGTGTCTCTATCACTTTTCATCTGCAAGTGTATGTGTGTGTGTGTGTGTGTGTGTGTGTGTGTGTGTGTGTGTCCAGGTGTGTGTTGCCTGGGGCTCCTCTCTCTCTCTCTCCAGCTCTAGCCTGGCTGGAGCCTCACTGCTGCTCAGCTCTCATGGTTAATGCATGTGGAGAGAGAATCCTCCCCCATTCCTCCCCCTTCTCCCCCCCTCCATCCCTCCATCCCTCCATCCCGCCCCAAATCCCCAGAATAGACCTGATCCACACCATGCATGAAGAAAGATAACACCCCCGACTCCCATTCCTCCCCCACTCCTTCCCCATCCCTCCTCCATTCCCCAAAACAGACCTGACACACACCTCGGAGGACAACTTTGGAGAGGTAGAAACAGGCAGAGAGAGAGAGAGAGAGAGAGAGAGAGATAAAGTGAGAGAGAGGGCAAGAAGATAAGAGGGACAGAGGTGGGAAGGGAGGGGAGGGGGGGGTGATAAGGAGACAGGAGGGTAAGATGAGGAGAGGGAGCGAGAGGGGAGGAGGGGAGGGGGAAACGAATGCAGAGAAACTCCCTCATCCATCACTATATCCCTCCAGAGCCGGGGTTCTCAAACCGGGGGTCGGGGCCCTCCCAGGGGGTCACAAGATGATTTATGGCATAGGAAGAAAACATATTTCTACCTTTTTTCAGATTTTTCTCTATTTTTTTCTTGTGAAATACTGAATAGTTTTCAGATAATCCTTTTCTGATAATCAAATGAAACAACCTGAAAAAAGGGAAAATCATTTTTTGGGTGAACTGTTCACCAGTCTGCATATGCAGCCTACAAAAGGGGTCGATTCGTTTTAAGGGGTCATGAGCCAAGTTTGAGAACCACTGCTCTAGAGTAGTGTGTGTGTGTGTGTGTGTGTGTGTGTGTGTGTGTGTGTGTGTAAATCTACCTGATAAAGTCGACTGCTTACTCTGTTAAAAATGTGTCTAAAAATGTACTTTCACCACCTTACACCCTGACACACATACACAAACACACACAATTAATATAAAAAGTGTATGTATAAGTCAAAATGGTTTTTTTTCTTCTACATAACAGTAACAATTATAAAATGCAAATAAACTGAGATAAAAGCCAGAGGATTGTTTTCACTCTCTGTGTCTGTCTCTCTCTCTGTGGCAGCTTCCTCTGCCAAGTTGGCTCGGCTTCAGCCAGTGCCAGGTTAGGGAGGCAACAGACACACACACACTCACACACACACACACACACACACACACACACACACACACAGGGCAGCAATCCATATGACACTTCCGCGGGGCTATATTAAGAGATAATCCTGAACTGGCCTTACAATGACATGCAAACACGCCATTACTCATAATCCATACCTGTTTTTTTTAGCGGGCGATTTATTCAGCTATAACAAGGAGGAAGGCAGGCGGGAACGCTGGTGTTTACTCTACTGTTTTCCCCAGCTGGTGCGTAACATACAGCAACATAAAATATGCCATTTAGTGGACGCCTTTCTCCGAAGCGCCTCACACTACCATAAGGGGATCTTTTCCATGCATTTGCGAAATAAACGTGGTTGTTTGGGTCACACATTTTGTTAAGTTTGGTTGCATTACCTTTTTTAAATAGCATTTTTCAAAACTATGTGCTTTGCAAACAACAAATAGAACAGTTGGGATACATTTAACAGAGAAACATAATTCCCCCTTCAATACGTCTGGTTGGCTATTATTTCCTAAACAGATACAAAGATATTAAAAACATTAAAACCGCACCTGATATCAAGTTGTAATAAACGTAGAAAGTTAGTAATACTCACCCACAAAATAGCCAACTTTCCAAATGACATTGCATACACACACACACACACACACACACGCAAATACACTGTTGTTCCTGCAACACCAACATCAACAACACCAGCAACACCAACGTTGCTGCGTATATATTTTGTTAATATTTTGCCATTTTTGTATTTTGTATATATTCTGTTAATATTTTGATTTTTTTTGTATTTTGCTATATTTTGTTAGTATTTTGGACTTAACACAGGGTCAACAATACAATGAAAAGTACTGGACTCTCTCGTCCAGTACTTTTCATTGTATTGTTGACCCTGTGTTAACCTACATATGACAAATAAAACAAATAAAATGAAACTTAAAAGCTAGCTGTTAGCTCATGCTGTTACTAACCAAATATTACTGCAGTTAAAGTTGTTGTCTTTGTTTTTTGCTAGACTCATGCCAACGCATTAAAAGCCGCACCAGCTAGGTAGCTGTTTGCTACACAACTGTCTGACCACAGACATGTGCATTACAAGTCACATCTGCCAAGCTATTAGCTATTAGCTAACCACATACAAAGGAATTTGAAGGGACTGGTGCCGTG
>NC_136010.1:5281936-5316936 GCF_048128805.1 Centroberyx gerrardi
GAGATGAACCTTTAAACCAGTCAGTCAGACTAATCAGATCCACATGTAATCTCATGATCCTGTCCTGACTAAACACTGTGATACATGGAGGGAGAGAGAAATAGAGGCAGAGAGAGAGAGAGGAAGACAGACAGAGAGATGAGAGAGAGAGAGAGAGAGAGAGAGAGAGAGAGAGACAGACAGAGAGATGGAGAGAGAGAGAAGCTTAAGTAAGTGTAGTTTGGAGAAAAGGAAAAAAAACGAGACATTGCCAACATCAGCTTCAGAAATGTTTGCGGGACGTTGAAAGTCAGCGTCTGAACTCTGCTCATACTGATCTCTCCTCATACTGATCTCTGCTCATACTGATCTCTACTCATACTGATCTCTCCTCATACTGATCTCTGCTCATACTGATCTCTGCTCATACTGATCTCTCCTCATACTGAACTCTGCTCATACTGATCTCTGCTCATACTGATCTCTACTCATACTGATCTCTACTCATACTGATCTCTGCTCATACTGATCTCTACTCATACTGATCTCTGCTCATACTGATCTCTACTCATACTGATCTCTACTCATACTGATCTCTGCTCATACTGAACTCTGCTCATACTGATCTCTACTCATACTGATCTCTGCTCATACTGATCTCTGCTCATACTGATCTCTACTCATACTGATCTCTGCTCATACTGATCTCTACTCATACTGATCTCTGCTCATACTGATCTCTACTCATACTGATCTCTGCTCATACTGATCTCTCTTATTAACTTAATTGCGTGTCGACTTTCAGCCAGTCGTTTTAAACTCTGACTCGCAGCGACAGCCTGGCAGAGACTTACATGAATTATTTGCGGCTGCTTTTTTCGCTCTGTCGTGTGTTTTTACCTAAGCCGCTGTTCCTGCTGCTCAACAGGATTACTGTTATTGGTGGAAAGCTTTCAGACAGTTCGAACTGTTCTGGCAGGAGTTTGCCAATAACAATTTGCTGTGTTAAAGACCAGCTTTTATTTTATTTTTTATTTTTTTTTTAACTTTAATACTTGGAGATTAGATTGGCTTAGTTTCAGATACAGTACAGTACAACACAGTACAACTTTTACTAATATATTTTTATTTTTATTTTTTTTTATCTTTTACACTGTAGCTTTTACCCTGCACTATAATACTGCTACCTTTGTTTTTTTCTCGTCTTCTTTTTCTTGCTTTGCAAAATAAAAGGAAAAAAAAGAAAAATAGTGACAATATTGGCTTAATTTCAGATGTACTATAAAGGGAAATATTTGATATAATAAGCATTTCATTAAGTTTTACATGTATAATGCTGTAGATGGAACTATTTTTTTATTTTTTGTTTTGAATTTGCTGGAAAGAAAAATCTGTTCATCTTTTCATATAAAGACCAGAGTGACATTAATGGAACTTTTTGCATATAAAGACAACACTTAGTTTCAAACATAAGCACTTTAGATGAAATGGTTTTTGGGGGAGTTATCCGGAAACGTATAAAAGAGCAATTTGTTCTGGAACATTACATAAAGACCTGAGCGGCAGCTGAGACTCAAACTGCCCAAGAAAAGCGGGAGACAATGGAGCGCTGATGAGCTCGCACGGTTATCACAATTATAGGTGTCATCTGAATCATAATCATTATCCGCCGTCTACAGCGATGAAAATATATCCTGTCGTTCGGGGCGGCGCGGTCGTGTCCGTCGTTACAGGAGGAGCCGTCGCTGTTTTCGACTGCGGGCGCCTTCTGAGAGACCGCTCCCGTTCCTCTGGAGGGAAAATGCCATTAGGGTGATAAATAGATTATGTCATTAGTGCGAAAATATAATGGGTGCTTACCAAAGTGTGAAAAGTGTCATTCCTGTAACCTGTGTCATTACTGTTACTATTATCGGCAGGGAGAGGACGGCGCCGAGTGGAGCCGTGGGTCCTGAGGGGGGGGCGGGGGGGGGGGGCAGTGTGTCCTACAGAGAGACTAGAGAGTGTGCCATGTACTTGCGATGTCGCTGGTTCGAGTCCGTCTCGTAACCTAGCTCTCATGTCATTCTGCCTCTCTATTCCTCAATCAATCAATCGAGCCAATCAGCACCTTTGTGGGCGGGACTAAGGTTTGAACCGTTCATGCAACGGTTTTTCATTGGCCTTTCAGCAGAATAGATTTGTTGAAATCAGCCTCTTCACCAACATATTGTCTTTGCAAAACTATATTTTTATCAAAATCGACCGACATTCTTGTTAAAGTTGGTAATACGTCGGTCACTAGTGATCGCTTCAGATACGTCGGTCACTAGTGATCGGTTCAGATACGTCGGTCACTAGCGATCGGTTCAGATACGTCGGTCACTAGCGATCGGTTCAGATACGTCGGTCACTAGTGATCGGTTCAGATACGTCGGTCACTAGCGATCGGTTCAGATACGTCGGTCACTAGCGATCGGTTCAGATACGTCGGTCACTAGTGATCGGTTCGGGGAAAATCAACCCCCCCCACGCAGAAAATGTCTAACGAGGAGGAAATCTCAGCTGAATAATGGAGTGGGAACCAGACGGCCGTTCAGTCTGAATATCAGGCCGACACCTATTAGGTTGAAATGTAAAATAAGAACTACAGTGCATTTACTTTCACAAGCCTAACGTGGAAATTATAAACATTTGTTCTCTGAAAACCTTACAGCAGCCTAATCTTCATCACTATTATCATCAACAAGGGAAGTAAAGAAGATGCTCTGCCTCTTTCTTCAGATTCTCATCTCTTGCACATTGTTGCATACTACTGAAACTTTTAGAATGGCTCCATCTATTTCATACTGCATACATGTTGGTATTTTTAGATTTTAGGGAGTGGCCATGACACAAGATTGAAATAAGTTATTGTAACAAAAAGAGGGGTGTTTTTCAAAAACAAATTAATTAAAAATAAGTTTACATTAGTTCTATTCTTGTCTTTTTTGTGGGACCTTCTGCCTGCTTATATGTGTGTGTATATGTGTGTGTAATGCATTGAATAGGCCTACATCTACATAGGAAAATGAAAGTTCGGGTAATGACATTAACGTTACCTTTAAGCGCGCGTGTGTGTGTGTGTGTGTGTGTGTGTGTGTGTCATGCTAACTGTGAGAAAGAG
Source organism: Centroberyx gerrardi (assembly GCF_048128805.1). Classification (NCBI taxonomy): domain Eukaryota; kingdom Metazoa; phylum Chordata; class Actinopteri; order Beryciformes; family Berycidae; genus Centroberyx; species Centroberyx gerrardi. The sequence continues at coordinate 5,285,061 of NC_136010.1, forward strand.
GTTTAATTAGCCATGATGAAGTGCTGAAATAGCTGGAATGTGAAATGGACTGGAATGTTCTCTGTATCAAACGTCAGCGGCGGCGATAATATATACTGACGTCCTCCAACATACACATCTACTTCTCTCTCCCTCTTTTTCTCTCTGTTTCTACCTTTCATTCTTTCTCTCACTTCCTCCTCCCTTTCTCTATGACTGTCTCTGTCTCTGTCCGAGTCTCTCTGCCTTTATCTCGCGCTATAACACCTTTTTCTCTCTCTCTGTCCTTTACGCATTCGCACTTTTTCTGTCACACACACACACACACACACACTCATTATTTGTGAATTCACAGTAAAAAAAAAAAAAAAAAAAAAAAGGGTGAGATCTTGAAAGAGAGAAATGCGCTCACTCCGAAATCTGGATCGATACGACAAAACTGCCAACGGCAAAACTTCTAACAGACAAACAAACGGCATGATCTTCATTAATAGTAACAGTATTGATCTCTAAACATTCTGATCTTAAATACAGATATGAAGTGCAAAAGCCTGATTCAATAATATGCGTCTGCATTGGCTGCACTGGCGCATCGGGAGCTCATGGAATTGATTGACCTACATAGAATAGAATAGAATAGAATAGAATTAGAGGATTTCGAATGAGTCTCCCAAGTTAGTCTTATTTGACATGCCCCTTCCTGACTGTCTGCTCTCTCTCTCTCTCTCTCTCTCCCTCTCTCTCTCTCTCTGTTTTCTCTCCCAGTTCAATCGCTGGCTTCCTCTCTCGCTCTGTTCCTCTCTTTCCCTCTCAATTTCTGGCATGAAATACAAAAGTAACAAAACACCAAAATAACAGATTATAACCCAGATTCAGGAACAACAAATGGTTCAATAACATCATACTAATCAATAGACAAATGTATCTATGGTCATACAGTATGTTTTGTCCCTCCTGTCTGTAATTGTGACAAGTCAATGCATATCTCACTGGAAATGTGGCACACTCTTTTCTCCTACAATATATTGTTATTTTTCTTTTATTTGGGGAAAGGCTTTCAAAGTGACTCCATATTATTTTGAATTTAGGAAGATATTATTTCTTTTTTTTTTCAGTGTTGGGAGGGTTTGTCGGATTTGAGGAGAGGGAGAGAGACATACAGAGAGAGAGAGACAGGGGAGGGGGGGCAGAGGAAGAGTGTATGCAAGAGAATGAGAGACAGGCAGAGAGATGAAGAAAATGAATGAAAGAGAGAAAGAGAGAGAGTTGGAAGAGCAGAGAGGAGGCAAACGACACTGAGTAGCCATTTTATTAGGTACACCTGGCTACTGTCTGGCAGGATTATGAAACATAACATCGACACCTGTCGCTCTTCAGCACTTCTTTCTGTCAAAAAAAGGTCGCCTTGGTCACTTAAAACAACGCAATCTGACATTTCAGGCAATTTCAATGTGTCAGTTAAACAGCCAATGACGTACAAGAAAATTTAGGGCCAATCAGATTTCAAGGGTAGCCAATGCCACCGCTGGCCAAGCCTTTGGCTCCGCCCCCAGTCTGCAGGAGTGAGCTGTTTGTGTAAACAGGAAGATGTACCAAATAAAGTCTGTCTGTCTGTCTGCAAGGTGACAGAGGGTTAAGATGGATGCAGGATAGAGGGAGGTAGGGGAGGATAGATTGATGGATGGATGGATGGATGGATGGATGGATGGATGGATGGATGGATGGTTTCTCCCTCTGTCACTCCTCTCCCTGCTTCAACACAGAGTTTGGATCAAGGGATAGACTGAGGGATCTGTAAGCCACAGCGGTGAGTAAATCCATATGTGGAGGTAATCCACACTTTCCCACACTCCCCACTCTCACTGTCTACTTGTGCTGAAATTGCCGACAGCATGTGTTTACTTAACCCCACAATAGTGTTTTTATTGCTTATTTTAAATTATATTTTCGTGCTTACACTACCAGTGAAAAGCTTGGACCCTCCTGATTGAATGTTCTATGTTTTTCATTCTCTTAAAGCCATTTTGATGTAAAGGCTTCTGCTTAAATGCTTGAAATTAGTTTCTTAGACAAATATAAATAGTGAAGTTGATCCTATGTATGAATTTCTTTCCAAAGCCTTTTGCCTTTCCATCAAAGCAAAGGGCGGCTGCTTTAAAGAATCTAAAATATAAGATAGTTTTGATTTGTTTAACACTTTTTTTGGTCACTGCATAATTCCATTTGTGTTATTTCATAGTTTTGATGACTTTACTATTATTCTAAAATGTGGAAAATAGTAAAAATGAAAAATATTTTTATATTTTCCCCACTGAATCCTATTACTTTTGCTGCTGCAATGACATCATTTCCCCATGAGGATCAATGAATCTCATCTTGGAGAGAGGGAGGGATGGAGAGGAGGTGAAGGACAGTTCACTGCCTTTCCGTGAGTCTCTTTTAGCCATTTACACTGGGTTTGGATGGACAGATGGATGGATGGATGGAAAGGTCATCGGTTTAATACCCAGTCCCTGCGGTGTGTACAAATGCTGCTGAAGTGTCCGTGAGCAAGACGCTGAAGCCCCACCTGCTCACTCAGTGTAAGTCTCAGTGAAGAAGAGCGGCAACACAATTCCCAAGATGTAAATGTAAATGCAAAACTGGGGAGAGGGAAGGAGAGAAAGCAAAGACATGGAGACAGAGAGAGAGAGAGAGAGAGAGAGAGAGAGAGAGAGGAGGGTGAAACGACATAGGAGAAGTGTGGTGGATCTGAGAAAGATACCAGGTGTTTCAAAAGTAGGAAAAAGTGGGAAAAGTGGGAAAAAACCCAATATAATTATGAAAAACAAAGCTGTGTTATATGTTGTTTTTAACTTATTTAGTCGCTCAATTGTCAAATTTCATGGAAACAGCAGAAATATTTAACCCCTTGCATCCTGAGTTTCCCCTTACATTTCCTCTTAAGCTTTAAAGTGGGAAGAAAAAAAAAATTCAAACTGTACGGCAACATCTCATCGATTTTCTGTATCTGCTTGTTCCAACACTTCACTGAAGCTACAGCTGCTTATATTGAGTGAAATATTCAAACCAAAGATGCCATATTTTTTTATGGCTGCATCGATACAACAGTGATGGAAAAATGTGTTTGGTATCTTTGGAAACTTTGGGATCTTGACTAGAATTTAAAATAAAGTTGTGTGGGGTTTTGAACAAAGCTTGGCCGTGAAACGTGTGTTTGTAATGATGGTCCCACATGAAGGACTTAATAATATTGAGTATTAATTAATGCAAAAAAATCGATACAGCTGAGTATTGCAATATTTTTATCCACGATACTGTATCGATTTTCCAGCCCCTCGTATCGATACATTAAAAAAAAATTATTCATGTTTTTTTAAACGGATTTAAAATGTCCTTCAATTTCCCTCAAATCCCTTTGAATTAAATAGTTTTGACTCAATTTGTCCGCTGAGTTATCAATATAATGTGATGTACATATTAGACTACCCAGGTGGTACACAGCAAGTTGTATTTTCAGCTCTATTTTTAAATTTTCAGTAAATTATGTATCGTATCACAATGTATCGTGATACAATCAGTCCTTGCCAATACCCAGCCTTAGTATTACAGTAATAATGTGTATAAAAATGTATAGCTACTTTTGAAATGGGCTGTAGATAGACACATACAGAGAGAGAGAGAGAGAGAGAGAGAGAGAGAGAGGAAAAAGGAAGGTGAAACGACATAGGAGAGAACAGAGAGATGTGGAGGATCTGAGAAAGAGAGAGAGAGAGAGAGAGAGAGAGATAGAGAAACAACACAGGAGGAAAGCACCGAGACAAGAGAGAGAAAGTAAAATCAGGCTGAGATCGTCCAGATTGAACAGCAGCACTAATGTTCTGTTCTCCTGTCTGAGCCGAGCGCTGCTGCTATCAGATGAAACCCGTCAGACCTGCAGGCTGAAGCTGAGCGACGACAGACTGACACACACTGAGGGTGCAGAGCCACCCGGACACACACTGACGGTGCAGAGCCACCCGGACACACTGCTGAGGGTGCAGAGCCACCCGGACACACACTGACGGTGCAGAGCCACCCGGACACACACTGACGGTGCAGAGCCACCCGGACACACTGCTGAGGGTGCAGAGCCACCCGGACACACACTGAGGGTGCAGAGCCACCCGGACACACTGCTGAGGGTGCAGAGCCACCCGGACACACTGCTGAGGGTGCAGAGCCACCCGGACACACTGCTGAGGGTGCAGAGCCACCCGGACACACACTGAGGGTGCAGAGCCACCCGGACACACTGCTGAGGGTGCAGAGCCACCCGGACACACACTGAGGGTGCAGAGCCACCCGGACACACACTGAGGGTGCAGAGCCACCCGGACACACTGCTGAGGGTGCAGAGCCACCAGGACACACTCTGAGGGTGCAGAGCCACCCGGACACACTGCTGAGGGTGCAGAGCCACCCGGACACACTGCTGAGGGTGCAGAGCCACCAGGACACACTCTGAGGGTGCAGAGCCACCCGGACACACTGCTGAGGGTGCAGAGCCACCCGGACACACTGCTGAGGGTGCAGAGCCACCCGGACACACACTGAGGGTGCAGAGCCACCCGGACACACTGCTGAGGGTGCAGAGCCACCAGGACACACACTGAGGGTGCAGAGCCACCCGGACACACACTGAGGGTGCAGAGCCACCCGGACACACACTGAGGGTGCAGAGCCACCAGGACACACTGCTGAGGGTGCAGAGCCACCAGGACACACACTGAGGGTGCAGAGCCACCCGGACACACACTGAGGGTGCAGAGCCACCAGGACACACACTGAGGGTGCAGAGCCACCAGGACACACTGCTGAGGGTGCAGAGCCACCCGGACACACTGCTGAGGGTGCAGAGCCACCCGGACACACTCTGGTCCGTTCACAAGGTTCACACGTTTCAGTTGTGGGACGAATTCCCGTTAAAACTGGAGCAGGTATTTATGACTCAGAGGAAGCATTATCATATGAAACTGACTCACGTAGAACAGAAATACAGTTAATATGTGTTTTATTAGCGTCTATCAAACTGAAATGATTGAACTAAACTTTATCTGGTTATATAGATATAGATCCAATAAAATTCAGATACTTCATTTTATCTTCTTCCATCTTGCTGATATGAAACAAAACTGTTAGATCTATTGTTTATATTCTAAAACTTTTGGAAAAATTTGAAACTGTAACCTATTTATTTGGATAAAATCAACTTAATCTCTTTCCTAAACACCTAACACATTTTTTTAATCTTTATTTATTTATTTATTTATTTATTTATTTATTTTGAGCGTAGAAGTGTTTCATACTTTCAAAAAAGCCATATGGGTTTCATTTTAAAATGCTATGCATCTGTTTTGGACACTTTTTGCTACCTGGAATTCACCAGTAACCATTTAAAAAAAAACACTGTAATTCAATCTTCAAAAACCTAAATATTTTATGAGCAAAGATCTTAAGATGACTGAACTCTTTTATGTAATTGATGTGCTTCACTTTGATGCCAGAAGTCACTTTGTGGGAGCAAGTGTCAGTTCTTGAATATTTGATGAATATTTGATTTGGAATAAAGCTCTTCATATATATGCATTTGTGGAGAGGAAATTGTTACCTGATATGCATCATTCAATACTTAGTAAATATATATAGATTATGACTTCCTCTACGATGCAACATTTTGTAAGCCGAGGTCTTATGAAAGCTGATAACCTCAGTAACACAGCGAGCTTAGTTTTATCTTGATGTCAATAACAATTTTGTAAACAAAGGTGTGGGATTTCATCTCGCGAAAACACGCTAAAGGCAAAACACATAAGCAGCCTGTTAGAAGAGTCTTTTTTTTCCTTTTTTTTTTCACATGAAGGCCTAAAAGCTGACAGTTCTTCTACCTCATACTCCTCTTTTGATGTAAAATTCATATTACAGTGCAGGAGATTCGAGCAAAAGAAAAAAAGAAAAGCCTGTATTTACTCCTTTGACTCTTTTAACTAAAAAAAGAATATTTTCTCCCACAAATGGAATATAAAACATAGAATAATACTGGAAGATCAATCTTCCTCATATCTAAGATCTAACCCACACTACAAAACATCATGACTTCTTCATCGTTGCTGCCTTAACTGCAAATCTACTGTAAATGTAACTGCAGTAACTAGACATTAGTGGTAATTTATTCCAATGAAATGTGAAAATACTCAGTATAACAGTGAGATAAAAAAGGGTGTTAATCTGCAGTCACAGGAAAACTCAGTAGACACAGATTGTGTGTAAATGGTATTACTGAACTCAATAAAGACATTATGACATACGTGCATGCACACACACACACACACACACACACACACACACACATATAAATAGAGTCTGTGACAGGCAGGTGCTGAGATTTGAGAGGATGGAGCTGAAAGAGAGACGTTGAAACTGCAGATTTCTCCGGAAACTAATTAATCCCCCCCCCACACACACACACACACATCACACACACACACACACACACACACACACTTCTATTAGCAGCCCTGTGTGCACGCTGGGTCTAAAATTAGTAAGCAGTCTGTTGAACAACAAACAGGCTACAGGGGAGAGGAGACACGCTGCCAAGAGGCTTAGATGGCAAACGGCTCGGAGAAACGGAGATGGGCAACACTGGCAACAGAAGGGAAGGATACTGGTAGCCAAGACGAAGTCAATGTGAAAAACAATGTTGGCTTCATCAAATATCATTACACCTTCAGCAACTTTTATCAGTTACAGCAATTATACTCTAATCTCGACATGTAGATCAATTAATTTGCCGTGTTACATGCAGTGTAATCAGGAATTTGGTTCTTCACATTCAAACGCATCTACAGTTTACTTTTCTTGCTATGGTTCACACGCCAAATTACAAGCAAATCAGGGCTTGTAAACAAAAGTCACATGACTCACAATTAGCTTGTTTATTGGTTTATTGGTAACTCGTCATCCTGCAGGTTAGAGATTTTGGCAGCAGGAGGAATCAAAACAAATCTGACTCCAGCCCCTGTGACTTCATCTCAGCATGATGGACTCGTCTGTCTCTTCTTCTGTGGTGTTCATACCGGTTAAGAACACATGAAGAAACAGCTGAATATGAGCATCAGTCCAGACTTCATTTTGTTCTGCTAGGCTTTCCATGCATGAGGAACTGCTGGCTATCAGATGTCAACATTCGTCTCCTTCTACCCATAATCCCTTGTGTTTTGTGGTTGTTTCCTGTAGTTGGTTGGATGACGTTCTCTCTCCTAACGAACCGCACCGCAGTTCTCTTGTTAGAGGACTGAGACTCTCTGTGCCGTTATTTGGTGCCACCAGAGTTCAAAGGTCATCGTTCTCTCCTGGTCAAAGGAACCGAACTAAAGGAGGAAACGCTCCAGAGTTAGAATAAACTGATCCAAACGTGACATACAGGTACATATGGAAAAACCTCAGTGGGGAAAGTGAACAAGAAATGCTGATGTGTCCTGAGCCCATGATCTGTGAAGACGCAGGTCGTTAGATTGTCCGGTACTACGAGTATGAAGATGTGATTCAGCCAGGCAGAGGGCAGCTCCCAGGTGTGAAGGTGTATGACAGTGTGAGCGTGAAAAAGGTCGCACATGCTCAGTCGACTTTCCCTCCTCACCCGAGGGGGCGGAGCACAGCGGCAGCTCCGAGTCTCGCTCAAGGACTCGTTGAAAAGAGACTCGAGACTAGAGCCGTTGTGGAGATTTAACTTTTATTACATTTCAGAAGAAAAATCTATACTTTCTACTCACTGCATTTTTAGAACAGGCTCGTTACGTAAATTTAACACCACGTACTTTTATACTTTGACACTTTTGAGTAAAGGATTTAAAATGGTACTTCAACTTTTACCAGCGTTTATTTATAGATGAGTACTTGCAGGACGGCCGCCCCGGCTCTCCACTGAAACCCTCATCTGGAAAGACTCACAGTAAGTGCAGTGGGAGGAGAGGTCGCTATCTGGGAGTTCAGCAGTCACAAGCAGCCAAGTAAAGCGGTGAACTTTTTGGCTTGTGGCCCCTTAAAACGAAGCGATGCCCACTCACCCCCCCCCCCCCCCCTCCCCCATCACAGGCTGCATATGCAGAGCGGTGCAACAATTCACCCAAAAAATGATTTTCCCTTTTCAGGTCGTTTCATTTGACTATCAGAGGGGGCAGAGAGGCTGGAAACTATTCTGTATTTCACACGAAAAAAAGCAAAAATGAGAGAAAATCTGAAAAATTAGACATGATAATATACTGTATGGTATAGTAGAAATACTGTATGTTTTTTTTCCTATCCTATAAATCATCTCACGACCCCCCGAAATTCCCAATGTACAAATAAACTTAATTATCATGCGTAGAAGCTGACAGTGACTTCACATTGGATTTAAGTACTTTGAATTGTTAATTATCGTTTACTACAGCTTCTTCTCTCATTTCAACTTTGTTACAATAAGTAGAGTATAAGTAGAGTACAGCACCAACACTGCCAGGGTTAAAGTTTCCATTTCCACCCGGCCGCCCACAATGAAACACGCAGTCACGGTGCTGTGAGGCACTTTGGATAAAAGCATCAAGCACAAAATTGCACGCATTATATTCCTTTCACTAATGGCTTATGAAGTCACTGTTTTCAGTGTTTTCTTGCGGAGGTTCACACTTCAGCATGTTGCTCTTTAGCTGGGTTCACTGAACTCCTGTATTGTCGATAAATCAGGTTTGTACGAGCCACAGGCCGGCTGCTAATGTGTTTTCCATCTCTGCACAAAACAGTTTCTATGTGGGGAGTGACGTTTGCAGTTGAATCTCAGTTTAGTCTGTTCAGCGGTTGATATTGGGAACACAGATACTGTAGTGGTTTGAAGTTTTAGGCATACAAACATGTCTTGGAAGCAGAAATAATCTCATTGGCTGAGTTAAACCTCAATTTATTTATTTATGTTTTATTTATTTGTTTGTTAATGTCTTTCTTCGATACATGCCAGATGAGCTGGTCTCCCAAATATTTCCTGGCCTCGCTCTATTGGACGAATCCTTTGTCTCAATTCCAGAATAGTTGCTGAAGTTGACAGTCTGTAACGGTTACGAACGACTTTTTACAAAAATGCCAATATGATTCTGAGGTCCATAATTCAGACGTAAGCCGCCACAGTGAGGGGCTCTTAACACAATTCCCAGGTGTCCTGTTTTGAAGATCGACTAACTCGTATAAATGAACAGCAGATGCAAATACACGGCGTGGGCGTTCAATATCCCTCATCCATATTCATAAGTGCTGCAACACTCAGGCTTTATCCTTTTAAGGTGCTCCGCTGTCAACAGCAGCTCACATCACACACTGAAACTTCAAATAAAAAAGGGGATCATTTCTTTCCAAGATGCTACATATCCATTTCAGAAAGAAAAATGCTACCTGAAATTTACCAGCAGATATATTTCTAAAGCACAGATGATTCTAGCCTCAAAAACATAACTGTTTTACATTTAAAATGACCAATAACCTTAATTGTAACCCATAATTTGCTTTACCTTGATGGTGGAAATCGTTTTTTAAGGGTCCAGGTGTAAACTTTTTCAATTAATGGACATTTCACTTTAGAACAAAACTCTTGATTTGTACTTAAGAAATCCACACTTAAAGAGAATTCACACATGCAGTGTCCAATAACACCCTTTTTGTTTTGGCTTCATAATTAATTTCAGTGTAAAATGGCACAGTGACTCTGTGTTTAAAGTGCAGACTGGCTGTCTGGAACTGAGAGGGTTTTCAGCCACATCAAATTAACAATTAAAGAACTGCACCACTTTTTGTTCCCAGTATGCACATTTCATAGTGGCAAAAGTTTTTAGATTAAGATTATATTCAATAAAGATGACATGTTTTGAAGTTATGCAAAAGATTTATACTTACTGCAATGACTTCTAGATGTTTATAACCTACACTACCAGTCAAAATAATAAATAGTAAAGTCATTAAAACTATGAAATAACACAAATGGAATTATGCAGTGACCAAAAAAAGTGTTAAACAAATAAAAACTATCTTATATTTTAGATTCTTTAAAGTAGCCGCCCTTTGCCTTGATGGAAAGGCAAAGGCTTTGGAAAGAAATTCATACATAGGATCAACTTCACTATTTATATTTGTCTAAGAAACTAATTTCAAGCATTTAAGCAGAAGCCTTTAGATCAAAATGGCTTTAAGAGAATGAAAAACATAGAACATTCAATCAGGTGTGTCCAAACCTTTGGCTGGTAGAGTATATGCATCGTCTGATTCTTGATGATCTGTTTTCAGGTTCTCCTCCCGGCCTTTTTGCATTCTCATTCCTCTCTAAACAAGAGAGTTATCGAACCAGTCCTGAATCATCATTCTGCTGCTACAGAGCATCAAGATTGACATGAATTATTTTGACTGTTGTCTGCTCTACTAATGGAGAATTGCTGCAGGATAAATTCATAAATGGAGACGTTTACAGTGGCCGCTTTGTGCCACATATATGTATATCCAATGTACAGCTGCACAGCATGAAAGTCACCTATGAACACGCAGCAACAGCATCTAAAACTCAAGAGTAAATACTAGACTTTGAGAGAAATATGATAATGTTGCATCTTTTTTTTCCTATTACAAACCACAAACAGCCATATCATATTGCTGTTGCCATGTGAAAAGCTCGTAAGTCCAATTCTGGTGATTTTTATGTTTTGTGCTCAATTGAAAGATTACATGTTCCTCTATGGGTTGAGAAAATTCTACTATCTTTGGTCTAATGAAACCCTTTCAAACCCCTGAAACTGAAAAATGCATGGTGGTCAAGCTAAAAAAAAGAAGGTTTCATCACGCCTGAAAACTTGACATCTTGGAGACACAAAGTTTTCATGCGACAGTGACAATATAATACTAGTATCTCTGTAGCATTCAGTGCAAAGCATATTCCACATATCACAAACCGACACTCTGAGTCAGTAGACTGGACCTTGGACTTATTTCACCCCTGTCAGCAGCTTAATAACCCCATAATTTATAACTTATATTTTAAACTGTGCAATACTGATTCCGGTAATAATTTTGTGCAATAATTAAAAAAAAAAAAAGCAGGAGTGAAAGGCCCAGGTCAGGGATTTCCTCCTACTCCTCCTCCTCCCCCACACCCACCCACAAATTTCTTATTTATCTTATTTCTATATTGTTGTTGTTGTAGTATAATGCACATACTTTACATATTTTTATTTGCACATATTTTTATAATGCACATACGGTACTTTACATATTTTTATTTTATTGTACTATAATGCACATATTCTACATATTTTTATATTTATTTTCTTATTTCTATTTTTCTTTTAATTTCTCTATGCCTATATATATTTCTGTGAGCAACTGCAACGAAACCCAATTTCCCCTCGGGGATCAATAAAGTATTTCTGATTCCGATTCTGATTCTGACATCACAGGCCTCTATAAGGTCACAAGTGAACACATGTAACACTGTGAAAGCCATGTTTCCTAAACGCCGCGAATCCTGAATCAGATACATGGAACGTAATCTCTCTCTAATCCTCCTCCTTGGCCCGATAATTGGTGTCACTCTCCTGGCTAAGTCTGCTAAATGTTATCTGATGCAGAAGGCATCAGAGCGTAATAAGATATGGAGGCTGGCACTGCTTATTAGATTACCAGGACAGAGAGTACATTGATTAACTATGGTAATGATGGAGGATGCCGAGTTAAAGTATTAATCTGTAATTCCATAACAAAGCTATAGGAAGGATCTGGAGAAATTTTATGATTATGACATTTTTAGGCAAAACTTTTCGTTCAAGGATTGGCGCAAAATGCCTTATGCTTATTTTTATTTATTTCAATTTATTTCATTTTATTTTTATGCTTTTTATCCCTGTCCTCCTACCCTCAAAAGTCATTTTTTTTGGTTTAAAACATGTAAAAGAAATGTTTTGATGGTGTGAGAAGACTGCAAGTGTGTGTGATTAGTGTGTGTCATTACTGTTTATGTTTATATTTTACTGCAAGTTCAGCAGACAGGAGCATAATCAAACATACCTGACCTGTTAATATGAAATAATCTCTTTCGCTCGCCTGGCTAAGTCTGCTAAATGTTATCTGATGCAAATGGAATCAGAGCGTAATAGGAAAGATACGCAGGCTGCCACTGCTTATTACATTACCAGGACAGAGCGTACATCGATTAGCTGTGATGATAATGGATCATGTTCAGTTCAAGTATTAATCCATAACTGCAGACACAACAAGGTGGGAGCCATGACACATAAGAGCTGGTAAGGGAATGGGTTGGAGATATTTTTCTTTATTATAAATATTACAAATATTTTGGTGCAAGGAAGGATAGTCTGTGACATTTAAAATTAAGTTTAAAGGATATTATTAATATTTATGTGCAGTTTAGGATCTTTAAGAGGGCAAAGGGCAAATCTTATGTTTACATTTCTACTTCATTTCAGCTCAAAAGGCCTTTTGCTAGAGAGTCATTTTAAACACAAATTGCCTGGTTAGATATAAGCTAAATAAAAAAAGATCTAAATAAAAAATGTTTTTTTATGAACATGATGCTAGACACTGCCTGTTTAGGATGCAGCATTATTTATTTACTTTTTATTCTCTGCATTTTATTTCATTAGTGCTTACCCTTACAAAAAAAAGTCACATGTGAAAACCCACATGCGAATTCAACACACATGTGAATTCAACACATATGTGCTTTCTGGACACATGTTGGTTTTCACATGTGAACAAATTTCCTCCCGTCGCATTCTGACGTCACGTGACGAAAAATATAAATTTCTAGATGAAGAGTTTTGGGGTTTTTTTCTGCATGTGAACTTTTTTTTTTTCACATTTTCACCTGCCAATAGATATGCCAGTATTTGTTTCACATGTGAAAACTTAATTTCACATGCAAAGAGACAGGTGAAAATGTCAATGGGAAATTTAACATGCTCACGTGTGAAACCCAACATGTGTCCAAAAAGTACTTGTGCTTTGGGTTTTTTCACATGTGACTTTTTTTGTATGTTTTATATTACTGCAAACTCAGCAAATTAGAGCATAACCAAGTGTACATGACGTGTTAATGTGTAATAATCTCTCTTTACACCGGCCTGGCTAAGTCACCTAAATGTTGCAAACTGCATTAGAAAGTAACAAGCTGTGCAGCCTGCGAGCGTTTATTAGATTACCAGGATAGAGGGCACATTGATTAGCCGGGACAATAATGAAGAAGACTGTGGGCGTTAACTGGAGGAAAGAGCTAATCCATAATTCATAGGAACAGGAAAAGTGGCAGGCCCGCTGTATTAATCTATACAAGACGGGGTTGGAAATTAAATGCAGCAGAGCTTTGTATGCAATCCCCTATTGTGTGTGTGTTTCAAATTGGCAGGATATTTTCTCTTTTAAGAACACACACTTCCATAGGAGCGCAGGAGCAGCCAACCGCCGATATTCAGGCTGTTTCTTCAGCTTTCAGTATCAGGGATAATACAATAATTGATGGTTCAATTCATTTTCTAGCAAAGTGTAATATCGCTTTAAAGATATTTCAAAACTATGAAGGTGACGGTTGTTTTTGTTGTGTTTTGTTTCATGTTATGTATTCAGTTCTGTCCTACAGGAAATCCCTGGTGGTTCCTTCAATTAATTAACAGCACAATTTATTACACAGGCAGCTTGCATGAATTATATTGAGCCAAGTGGGGCCGACTCTGTGTGTGTGCATGTGTGTGTGTGTGTGTGTGTGTGTGTGTCTGCATGTCTGTGTCTGCATGTGTATGCGTCTGAGTGTGTGTGTGTGTGTGTGTGTGTGTGTGTGTTAATCTATCAGACAGTGGAGTCCAAATCCCTAAGTCAGAGGCTTATCAACTCCTCCCTCCTTCCACTTCATTAGCATTATCCACCATTATTAACCTGTAGTTTTTTCTCTCTCTCTCTCTCTCTCTCTCACACACACACACACACACACACACAAGCAAGGATCGAAGCCTAGTCTTAGAGATGATCCCGCCCGGCATGATGTACATTCTCTGATCTCAAAGTTTCTAAAGTGACCTACATGGTCGATTGTTAAAGCAATAAACTCAGTTTTTGGGAGACCGGCTTGTTGGTCAGTTTACTTATTAAGTGATGAGAACATAGACACCAAAATCATCCACGTGTCCCCGGTAGATCATTCACTCAGCTGCTGCATGCTAACACTTTAGTATTCACTATGTTGAGTGATAGTAGGCGACTAGCATTGTGTCAAAAACGAGAAAATGAGAACTTGCAGCAGCTCTAAAGCTTGATGGTGAGTAATTTGTGTAGCAGATTGGGAAAATCTACATGAAATGGTTTAAAAATAACAAACTGTTGTTGAACTAGCAGGGACTACTTTCCCTGTTTCCATAGGGAGTGAAGGTGCTGGGCGATGGGAGACTGTTGCAGCGAAAAATCACTACGCAGCGGATGAATACGTGGTTGCGCACCTGAAATAGTTCCAAAAACGAAACCTGGCTGCATCAGCTATACTGAGTTAATTACTAAACGGTCAGTCTTCTTATTTTTTGGATAAAGCTAGTCGCCTACTATCACTCAACACAGCGAATGCTAAAGCGTTAGCATGGAGCGCCGTAGCGAATGATCTACCGGGGACACGTGGATGATTTTGGTGCAGCCCAGTCTCCCAATTTAAACGTGATGAATGAAACGCAATAGCACAACCTGACTTGTTTTTGTTTTAATTGAGTTTGTTTATCTGCCAATACCAAGCCCCTGGCTGGATCTACCATCACCGGGGATCAGTGGGTGCCAGCATGGCTAACGTGTCAGACTTCTGCCTCACCTGCCAGGTGAGCTCATCTCTCTGAGCCGCTCCTCTCTGCCCGCCCGGGGAGGCTGAGGTTTGATATTTGTCACCAGACTCTGACACCAGTCTGTCTCCAAAGCCCAGGATTGACCTCCGCCAAAACAAGACTCTTAACCTCCTCATCCCTCTCTCCCTCCCCTTTAATACCTACCATTAATATCTCCATTGATCAGTCTTTCTTCCATTGATCTTTCTTTCTGTCTTTCTTTCTTTGGCTCTCTTAGTTCTCTCCCTCCTGTCTCTAAACAGTAAGTACTGTAGTGTTTTGGCTTCCGCAGTCTTGCTGTCCCTTTCTTCACATCACACCTGAGCGGAACGCACACACACCACACACACACACACACACACACACACACACAAACACACACACACTGTCAAGACCTGTGTCTCGCCTCGGCACATTAATGGAGATTCTGTCAGCGCCTCGGGGAGGAATTACTGCCACTTTCCGAGCCCATACACTCACTGTCTATCACACACACACACACACACACACGCGCACGCACACGCACACACACACACACAAACACACAAACTCTTTCTCACACTCTTTCCATCCCACACTCATTTCTTTTGCAGCCGTGTCTCTTTACCACTCACTCTCTCTCTCTCTCTCTCTCTCTCTCTCTCTCTCTCTCTCTCTCTCTCTCTCTCTCTCACACACACACACACACACACACACACACACACATAAACACACTCAGAGTAGTTAAAGAACATCTAGAGGCAGTTACTATACTGTATACAGTATAGTAGTATAGTCATTCCGCACATGACTGGACATTGGACACAAAACATACACACTTAGCAAAGCTATATTTACTCTCACGCCTGTCTCTCTCTCTCTCTCTCTCTCTCTCTCTCTCTCTCTCTCTCTCTCTCTCTCTCTCTCTTCCTGTCTTGACCTCATTTATCTCTCGCCTCAAACCATCTCGCTCGCTCCTTCCATCGTTTCTTCGCATTCACTCAATTCGATTCAATCCAACTCAAAGGTGTTTGGCATGAAACACAATAGCACTTACTGCCAAACAATTCTCTCTCTCTCTCTCTCTCTCTCTCTCTCTCTCTCTCTCTCTCTCTCTCGCTCTCTCTACCTACGAATCCTCATCCCTGGTCTGCTTCCATGGTCCATGGTATTAGTCCCATACTGTAAATCAGCATTATCAGATTATTTAATCCATTTACGCAGCTACAAATCTACGGCAATAATCCTGGCAGCACAAAAATACTGTAGCAAAATAGAGACACACAAACAGCTCCCATGTGCACATACACAAATATTGTATGTTTTTGGATTGAAGCTATCGTGTACACACACACACACACACACACACACACACACACCCTTGTCCCACTTGTACACACTCATACACTGCACCCACACCCAATCTTTCATCATCTTTATCTCACACACAACTCAGCTGTTCCTTCCTCAGCTTGCTCTCTCCCAAACACACACACACACACACACACACACACACACACACACACCCCTCTCTTGTCTTACCTCAGTGAGGTGTGGGTTGGGGTTGAATCCACACTGGTTGCAGACGGTGGCCTTGCACTGGGTGCAGGTGTTGTAGTTGGGCACAGCGGGCGGGTTGGTGAGCTCCGTGGTCGTACACACCGGACACAGCTTGCTGCTGGGCATGGGCGCGATCTGCGGCAGGGAGTAGGGCGAGGTGGGCGTCACGCCGCGGTCCGGAGACGCCGAGGGAGACCGGCCCGTCCTGGAGCCGCCCGAACCCGTGAAGTCGACTTGGAGGTTTCGCCGGGACGCGTGCTGACCGGGACCTTGGCCTCCCATGCCGGACCCCGCCGGACCGTGGCCCATGGCGGGGCCGTGGCCCATGGCGGGGCCGTGGCCCATGGCGGGGCTGGAGCCTGGTCCGTGGCCCATGGCGGGGCCGTGGCCCGGGCCTTGGCCGGACTGCATCTGTCTGGGGGGAGTCGGGCTCTCGTGGGTGGCCAGGCGGTACGGCTCCCCGGCTCTCGACCCGATTCCTCCTCCTCCCATGCCTGCTCCCATCCCTCCTCCACCCATTCCTCCCATTCCTCCTCCCATTCCACCCATTCCTCCTCCCATTCCTCCCATTCCTCCTCCTCCCATTCCTCCCATTCCTCCTCCTCCATATCCTCCCTGTTGCATGCCAGGCTTGGGGCTTCCCATCGGACCCCTGGAAGACAGGAAGAGAGCAGAAGAAAAGAGAGAAATGTCAAATTACATTTGCATACACAGCAGAATCATCAGTCTTGATGTAACTCTGGGAGTGTAAAAACCAACACTGTGCCAGTTAAGTACACACCCATCAAAGTTAATTTAACAGTTTTGATGGTTTTGAACAGCCAACCTAACATTGGATCAGCTCTACGAGTGGACAAACTCTCAAATCAACACTTGTTAATAATTGTTACTGAAAAAATATTAACCCTGGGGGAATTTGCTGTGTAAAATGATCAAAGTCTTCAGACCAATTCCATTACTCTTATATGTTTTATGTCTCTTTAGAACAACAGCAGTTAAATTGGAGCAAAACGTATTTCACCTCTGGGCTTCAGGTTTTCTCATAAGTAATTCTGACAGTTCTGCTAGCCAGTTTGGCTCGTAACCAACCTGTACTGAAGCATTTTTGACCAGAAAAATACTTTGGCTACCAAAACAGTTTGTATCAATATTCAGTTACTGTATATAACAATTCAGTGCTTGCATATATTGTTCATTTCCTGCAAAAACTCCAATAACCTCTGTTACTCTCATTGGCAGCTGAGAGAAAACATAGATATATGTTTGATTTGTCATTTTTTTGTCTTTTTTTGGGGGGTTTTTTTGGGGGGGATTTTCACCTTTATTAGACACTCCCAAGTGTAGAGAGAGAGGGAGAGAGAGAGAGAGAGAGAGAGAGGGATTTTCTTTTTTTAACAGCAAAAGCACAATTTTTCTGTTGTATTTTTTAGTTAATTTTACCTACTCTTATTTATATATTTGATTGCAATGTTGCAATGTTTACACATTTCTTTATTCTAGTATATCTTAATTGTACGTACATTTTTTGTTTTTATTTCACACTTGCTTTGGCAATGTAAACATATGTTTCCCATGCCAATAAAGCCCCTTTGAATTGAATTGAAACTGAGAGAGAGAGAGAGAGAGGGAGGGAGAAAGAGAGAGAGAGAGAGAGAGAAAGAGACGACATGCAACAAAGGTTCTGGGCCGGATTCGAAACCAGAACCGTTTACACGGTACGCGCCTCAGACCGCTGATCCACCAGGACGCCCTTTTCCCCGCAGAGTTGAATGAATAAGGAAAACACCAGAGCAGAATTCAGCCCGGCAATTGTCACTCTATTCTAATAAATTCAATTATCTTCTAACTGCCAGAGAAACAGCGGCAGAAAGAACATTAAAACCGGCAAAATAATTACTGATTCATTCACTGGTAGCTGCTGAAAGCCGTGGAAAGACCATGGCACATCCACAGGCATCAACAAATTAAAGTGGAACGCTACAAAATAGGCAAGACAGGCCACATACACACACACACACACACGGACGTGAGGACACACATACACACTTCTTATGTGTGGAAGACAACATACACCTCAGGCAGAAAACACACACCCACCCACACACCTCTTACTTTGGGAAGACAACATTCATTCAACAAACACCTCAGGCAGAAGACACACACACACACACACACACACACACAAACACACACCTGAGGGAAAGCAAAGTGGTACAAAACTATGCCCGAGGACACTATCAAATCATTAGAAGAGGACTGATGTCAACAATAAAATATTCTTCTAATGTTGTTGACAATCGTTCCTGCATTTTTTACTTGGGCTGAGCTAGATTTTATTTAATTCCAGGTCAGCCCAAAATGGAGAAATCCAATTAGCAGATAAAAACGAAATGAATGCAGAAGAGGAGCAAATGAGAGTGACTCATCATCTTTATAACTGATTATTATCGTGACCACCAGAATTGTGTGTGTGTGTGTGTGTGTGTGTGTGTGTGTGTGTGTGTGTGTGTGTGCACGACTGTGTTAGAAGTGTTACTGTTGTGCTTGTAATTTCAATGCAATTTTTTAAGTAAAGATGTTTGTTAGTGAACAGTTAAAACTTTATTTGACTTTCCTGAATTGCCTTTGCTTGACCCTATGCTACTGACACATGCAGCTACATACATTTACACACAGATACACACACAAACACACACACACACACACACACACACACACACATGCAGCCTAAGTTTATAGCTCCTCACTAATGCTGAAAGTCACAGATTCCCTCCCACTCAATGCCTGCTGCACACATGTGTTTGAAGTTGTGTTTTTTTTTTATTTTAATTATTTATTCGTTTATTTAACAGGGAGAAATGCATTAAACATTATTTCATATATGAAATACAAAACAGATGCCATGCATGTGTTTTTCTAGCCAAGGCTAATTTGCAGCCCCTGCCCTGCGCTTTTGGGGTTAAAACAGAAAGTACAGGAACATTAAGACTGGAAATAGCACAGAAACATTAAAATACAATACAGGTAAAAACAGAGACTAAGATATTAGTAGTACATAAAATACAATACAATACTTGGTTTGTACGTGTGCACATAGAAGTACACAGTACATGCAAACACAAGTGCTTGTGTCCATGTCTTTGTGTGTAACTGCATTTAACTTCCATGCAAATTTCACCCACTAATTTTTTTTTTTTGCACGTTCAAAAATACCCTGAACGTGTTGAAAGTAGCATCATAACACCCAGTCTTGCTTTAAACATTGTCGGTGTGGTGCAAAAACCACACATCTCCATTTTGTCTTGTCTTGTTTTTTTATTTCAGACTGTGATTGAAAGTCGACATGTCGCCTACATATAGAAAATGTTTTATGACCCCGCTGCCGAGCGAGCTGCAAATTAGAAATAGCTTTAAAAACAATATTTGATGTTTCATGCCTGCCTCCGGATGACAGAGACGACCTGCTTCTGCTGGCTGTCTTTATGCCTTTAACACTAACAAGGCAAAACTGCAGTCAATCGACAGCCGGTTTGAATTTTGGTATTGAAATATCTCGGCTTTCAAAATGTTCCTTCATGACTTTTCCTAGGCCCGCTTGCAGTAAAAAGCAATGCTGTTATATTTTCTAAATAATCCAAGGAAATGGTAGTTATTGCTATATTTCCCCTGTTCAATTGATGGCTTTTTGGTCTATTAGATGGCCTTTCTAATGTATATCATGTGCTGTATCATGTATTTGTGTATCTTATATTCCAAGTAAGGGTAGGGTAAGGTACTGTAAGGGAGATTTTCCATCTATTCTATTCCATTCTGTCATGTATTGAATAAGTCCAGGCCCAATGCATTACTGGCTTTCAGTGCTTAGCACACACGGAAATTGGAAATGTGGATTTATTGACTCCCAATGTCACAATAGAGAGAATAAAAATTGTTCCAGTCTGCTTGTCTTCTCAGTGAAATTTTCTTTTTGAGGACAGCAATGCCAAAATCTCTCCCTCTCCCTCACATTTATCTCTCTCTTCCTTCCTCTCTCTACTTTTTTCCATGCCTTCGCCTCCTCTTTTCCCGCTCCTTCTCTCCTTCTCTGCCTCGACTTTCTCTCTCATCTCTCTCTCTCTCTCTCTCATTACCTTTTCAGCAGGCAGTGACCATTGCCTTGTTCCCCTGACTTTTTTTTTTTTTTTTGTTTGGCCTTTGTGGCTTCTCTTCTTTTTTTCCCACATTTCTATTTCCCTTCTCAATAGGGAAGTGAACCGGCGGCGACCCTGGCTGTCTTTGTTGTGGCGGGTCTAACGGTCACAGAGTCTCCCTGGCTGCACTGTGTGAGAAAGTCACCGGCAGCACTTACTGTCCTGCAAGGGCAAACAGCAGAAACCGCTTTCTGTGGGTTTTAAACGTCAAAGGTCACGAGTAGAGTTTAGATTTTAGAGCGAGAAAACTCATACCTAGGATACAGGACACACCATGCTCTTCTGTACCAAATAGTACTTTCATTGGGACGGGAGATAAACTTTGAAGTCAGTTTTTCTATTCACACAGTTGCTGCTCTTTTAGCTTTGTAGATGCCATATAAACCAAAGTCAAAGTCAAATTTTATTTATATAGCACAATTCATACCAAGTGCTTAAATAGTATTAAATACTAAGAAAATAAGAGCATGTAAATACTCAAATACACACATGTACACAAATACATTCACATGCACTGTGCATATACACTCATACTGTATATACAGACATATACTGTATATAGAGAGAGACTGACAGGCTTAAAAGTAAGGTGGCTAGGAATTTGCTGTACCAAATAAAAAGGTTTTAAGCTTGCTTTTACAGTAAGAGAAGAAATCATGGGGTCAAGTCTCAGATTATGTGTTCCAACACATTGGAGCATAACAACAGAAGGATGCTTCACCAGCTTTAGTTTTAACTCTCTGTATCTCTAAAAGGCCGGAGCCAGATGACCTGAGAGGCCTGGCAGCTTCTGTTTAATCTTTACTTTCTCTATACTCTTTTATTTGTTTTACTTTTTTATTTATGATTCTAATTGTTTTGTTTGCACTGTCTTCTCTTTCTTTCCAATGGAATTAGAAAGAAAGAAAAAGTTTTGATCTTATTCCTTTGTGTGTGTGTGTGTGTGTGTGTGTGTGTGTGTGTGTGTGTTTAACTTGCTGCTGAATTGTAAAGCACTTTGAGCTGCATTCTGTGCATGAAAGATATAAAGTTAATTCATTCATTCATCCATTCACTCACTCACTCACTCACTCACTCACTCACTCACTCACTCACTCACTCATCCATCCATCCATCCATCCATCCATCCATCCATCCACTCACTCACTCACTCACTCACTCACTCACTCACTCACTCATTCATTCATTCATTCATTCACTCACTCACTCACTCACTCACTCATTCATTCATTCATCCATCCACTCACTCACTCACTCACTCACCCATCCATCCATCCATCCACTCACTCACTCACTCACTCACTCACTCACTCACTCACTCACTCACTCACCCATCCATCCATCCATTCACTCACTCACTCACTCACTCACTCACTCACTCACTCATTCATTCATTCATTCATTCATTCATTCATCCATTCACTCACTCATTCATTAATTCATTCATTCATCCATTCACTCACTCATTCATTCATTCATTCACTCATTCATTCATTCATTCATCCATTCACTCACTCACTCACTCACTCACTCACTCACTCACTCACTCACTCACTCACTCATTCATTCATTCATCCATTCATCCACTCATCCATTCATTCATTTTAACAAGCATGTTGGAAATATAATCTGGTTCCAGGCCTTTGAGAGGTTTGTAAACCAGGAGGAGGATCTTGTAATTTTCAAAATAATTAGAAATGGTGATTCCAGTTTCCAGCTCTCAGTGTGTGAGAACATTTTTCCTGACCAAGCATGCGACGGCCTGCAGCTTCTGAAACAGATCAAGCATGTTAAAAGTCCAAGTTAAGAGTTGGGTTTGTCTGTGAAGCGGAAACACTGACAGAATACACGTAAAGCACAATATACAGCTTGTGTCTGTACAGTCAGGCACAAAAAGAGACGACACATCCTGGAATCACAAAGGTACAGCACACACACACACACACACACACACACACACACAGCAGTACATGAGTAGTGTGAGTGTGCATAAGTGCAAGTGTGTATTTGTGTTAAGTGTGTGAGTGTGTATGCATGTGCGTCTGTGTGAGTGTATGTGTGCGTTTGGATACCTTTGGGTGTGTGTGTGTGCGTGTGTGTGTGTGTGTGTTTGAAGGGGAATGGGGTGACTCAACAAAAACCTCAAAGCTTCACTGATTCACCCAGAGAGGTTGAGGAAGACGGGATAAGAGACTTAAAGCTGTCAGAGGAACACAGAGAGAGAGAGAGAGAGAGGGAGAGAGAGAGAGAGAGAGAGAGAGAGAGATGAACGTACAAAGACAAAAACAGAGGAGACAGAACAGGAGGTACAGTACACTCTTAACAAAATGGGTTCTATATAGTGCCAGAAAATGGTTCTTTAGCGCTTGTACCACAGCAGAACCCTTTTCAGTCCCGTTTTGACATTTTCTCCATATTGCACCAGGCTCAAATGGTTCTATATGGTTCTACATAGAGCCTTTTCGGGGCTATAAAGAACCATTTAAGAGTACATGAAACACAGCAGTACTAAAGCAACTTTTTACTGTAAGAGCCACATTGGGTTATTTATTGTGATTGTCCAGTTTTGGGGCTTTTATTTTTTAAATTTTAATCAATCAGTGGGTTTTTGAGCTGTTATGGTTCCATACAGAACCACCACTGTAACCGAAGAACCCTTGAAGAACCCTCCTTCTCCCTGTGTGGAGAAAGCAGCGTTAGACCGATACATCTGCCTGCTGATACTGAGCTTTTGATCTTCCTCCCAGACCGTAGCCGCATAAAAACACTCTGTAAAACCTGCAATGAAATTTTATTTTCTTTGCACATTTTATTTTGTCATTTAATTGTTCAATAATGTTTTTTTTACAATAATGTTTTTTTTTAAAGGCAGTAATGTAGCCCAGAGTTTCCCCTACCATCGAATAGGTGTGGTGGATCGCAATGCCTTAAAGAGCTGCTAACACTAAAATAAATTGATTAGTATTGGTTTCAGTGGAGAGTTTTAGTGTCCCATGATGGGACTTTCTCTGTAGCTCCTGAAAATAATAGAAAAATAAATACACAAATACATTATGCCTGATTAATGTTCAGTTTTGCAAGTGCCTCTCTCTCTCTCTCTCTCTCTCTCTTGATCCAGCTGTTGTATTTTTTTCAGCGTAGCAGGTGCTGCATTAAAGTGACCAATGAGATAAGAGAAGAGTACCGGTACGTTAACTGTCGCAAACGTCAATATACGGCACTCGGTGGTGATAGCCTGTGAGGTAGCTAGCTAGCATGGCGGAGGCTCCACGAAAGAAGGCGAAAACGTACAATTTCCATCCAGAATGGGAAGAGGAATTTCTTTTTACCTTGGTGAAAGACGAGTGTGTATGTATGTTGTGCCACCAAACACAAGCACTGTCTAAAAGAGGAAATCTGGAGCGGCACCACAACACCAACCACCAGAAATTCAAAGACTACCAAGACAGCTACCCCCCCAAAGAGCGTAATCCGTGCAAGGAAAGTTGACGAGCTGAAATCGGGGGTTGAAGGCCCAGCAGTCGCTTTTCACAAAACCTGCTGCTCAAAATAAGGCTGCTACTGAAGCATCATTTCGTGTAAGTCATCTTTTGACTAAACGCAAGAAGCCTTTTACAGATGGTGATTTATTCAAGGAAGCAAAAGTCATTACCGCAGAGACTGTTTTCAACGGCTCCAAAAACAAAGACGACATCAAAACCGCACTCCGTGGCGTCCGTACAGCTCGGCCCTGCAACAGTGACAAGGAGGGTCGAGTCACTGTCAGAGGACGTGGATCGACAAGTGGTAAAGGACTTGTCACTCTGTGAATATTTTTCACTACAGTTCGGTGAATCCCTGGATGTAATGGACACAGCTCAGCTTGTTGTATTTGTCAGAACGGCTTTCCAGGATTCTACAACAAAGGAGGACTTCCTCACTCTTTTGCACTTAAAGGAGAGAACGAGATGTGAGGATATTTACAATGAGTTTAAAAAATATGTCAGTGAAAATGACCATTCATAAACTGGTGGCAATTACTCCTGATGGGGCCCCGGCAATGCGCGGTGTGCATGCTGGTTTTATAGCCCTGATTTTCCCGACTTCGTGAATTATCACTGTGTGATTCACCAGCAGGCCTTGGCTGGGAAGGTCGTGGACTTTTCTCATGTAATGACACTGGTGGTCAAACTGATAAACTCGATTCGAGCAAAAGCGCTTCAGCACCGCTTATTCAAGGCTTTATTGGATGAGCTCGATGCCGCTCACGGAGACCTACTTCTCCATGCTGCTCCATGTCCGGTGGTTGAGTCGCGGCAAAGTGCTGCAGCGATTTGTTGACTTGTTGCCTGAGATAAAGACTTTTCTGTCGACAAGGAACGAGGAGCACGAGGAACTGTCAGATGATGCGTGGCTACTGGACCTGGGGTTTCTGACAGAGCTAACAACAAAACTGAACGCACTCAACAACGAGCTCCAGGGAAAAGACCGACACCTGCCCCACATGATAAGCGCAGTGAATGCGTTCAAGGCCCAGCTCGGTGTTTGGGCCACACATCTAAAGAACGGGAGGCTGACACACTTTCCCAACCTGGAGAAAATGTCACAGGCCATCGAAGACAAAGGATGTTTTTCACCCTGAGCAGTGCTGCGCTCACCTGGACAAAGTGGCAACAGAGTTCAATCGGCGTTTTGGTGAGTTAGACGTCATGGAAGATATTCCTGCATTCGTCTCAAACCCATTCCTGCCCATTGATATAGAACAGGTAGCAGCCAAATTCCAGCAAGTATTTGCTTTGCCAAGTGGAGTTGACATGGAGATGGTTGATTTGCAAAATGAGAATGAGAATGAGAAAACATAGAGCTGAAAGCCAGATCAAGGGACAGTGACTTTTGGGGACTTGTCAGCAGAGAGAAGTTTCCTCTCCTCACCGCATGTGCACTAACAGTGAGTGCCTACTTTGGATCCACTTACCTCTGTGAAATGACGTTTTCACAGATGAAAATAATCAAAGTACAGGAGCCGCCTTACTGACAGACACCTCAGACTGTCTCAGACTGGCTGTCTGTAGCTATGAGCCAAACTACAAAGCACTCACAGACAGTATTCAGTCACAGCCATCACACTGACTTGAGTGAGTAATATGACTGCAACAGTGTTGCCTTCTGATGGCATTGTGAAAAGTGATGCTGGCATAAGATGGGACATAGAACTGCACTTAGCTTAATTGCACTGACTGAGAATTTTGTTAGCACTCATTACAGTTCTACTTTCTAAAATGCTAATGGTAAATGTAGTAACTTGCATGAAGCTTCAGTGGATAAGCATAACAGTTAACAATGGCACTTCATATGATCTGCTCACTGCAAGTGTGTTGATTTCTTTTTCTTTGTCGTCTACTATTACGTAACAAAATAATTTCCTCATAGACATGGAAAATAGGCCACATGCCTTTATTTTTTGTGTTGGAATGAAATTAAATAATGAAACTTAGAATTGAAGGTATGATGTATTGTTAAATTCTTAAAGCAAGACAGCTATGGCCTGTTTGCTAGTTACAGTGTTTTCTTGGTTGCATCAATTTGAAAGTTGGACCAAAGCATTTCATGTAATTCAAATACAATTAGCCTAAATAAAAGGCCTCAAGTTGGAAGTACAATCTGGGCTGTCTTTTTCTCTCAACGCTTCAATAGGTAGATCTTGCCTTTCTCAATACAACAATAATACGTAATAAAATTCCAGAGGAAACACTGAATACTGGTAATTTTGGGCATAAAAATGGTGTAATTATCACAAAATATCACAAAAATATCAACTGTCGGCAGCTTCAATACAAAAACATTGATATCGGTCATTCAAAAACCCATATTGATTAGCAGAGAGAGAAAAGGATACAGATTAATGGAGCAGAGAAATAGAGGAAAGAGCAGAGAAAGAAAAAAGAGAAGGAGATAGGGGAAGAACAGGAGAAAGAGACAAACAAATGGAGAGATACAGGGGAAAGAACAGGAGAGGGTGGGGGACAGAAAGAAGAAAACAGAAAAACGAGAGACAGAGAGAGAGAGAGAGAGAGAGAGAGAGAGAGAGAGCAGGTTTCTGGGGGACACCGTCGCTAATTGCTGTGAGAAACTGCGGCAGGCGAAGGTGACAACCCAAATAATAGGAACAGCCTTTTTCTCTGTGTGTTTACACACATCGCCTCTGCGTTGCACTGGGGACATTTATCACTGTCGCGCCCGGACTTTAATGACCCAGTCCACATGCTTGTATAGTCAAAGTGATTTCACCCACTCCCATTACTCCCCTCAATTTACTGTTTGAATGTGGAAGAGAGGGATAAAGCGTATGTGCCAATCATATGTAAGTGACACTAAGAGAGAGAGAGAGAGAGAGAGGGTGAGAGAGGGTGAGAGAGGGTGACAGCAGCGGCGGTTGTGCCCAGAAAAAAAAAAGTTCATCAGTTCATGAGTGATCATCACAGTCAGAACATGCTAGATCACTGATGGGTATAGTGGAGTGGAGTGTATGTGGAGAGCAAGAAAATGAAAAGGCAAAAGCCATCCGGGGCGCAGTACAAAAAAAAGAAAAAAGAAGCAAAAGTGCTAAGGAGAAAGGTATGCAGTTTTGCAAGTTTTAAAACAAGGAGTACAATGTTCCAAAAGTTCCTTGTTTTACTGAGACTGAGTTACAGCAACAGGTTGAGTCCTACTCCCAGTCCATCTCCCGACCTGCTCCCGACGAGTAGCTTTGAGTAGCTTTAAGTCTCTTTCAGTAAAGTAATAATTGCACTACGTGAGTTGATTTAAGTGACATGAGACACAACTAACATTGAACAAATAACATTGAACTGGCAACCCAACGTGAAATAGTTGATAAAACGTGAGAACGTGTGGATGGGTGGCATTTATAGTTTTGCCTAGGGCGCCTGAGACGGACAGAGAGAGAGGGTGAGAGAGTGTGTGTGTGTGAGAGAGAGAAAGAGGGTGAGAGAGATGACGAGTGTGTGTGAGAGAGAGAAAGACAGAGAGGGTGAGAGAGAGAGAGATAGCGAGAGTGTGTGTGAGAGAGACAGACAGAGAGAGAGGGTGAGAGAGAGTGTGTGTGTGTGTGAGAGAGAGAGAAAGAGGGTGAGAGAGATGATGAGAGTGTGTGTGAGAGAGAGAGAGAAAGACAGAGAGAGGGTGAGAGAGAGAGAGATAGCGAGAGTGTGTGTGTGTGTGTGTGTGTGTGTGTATGTGTGTGTGTGTGTGTGACAGAGAGAGAGAAAGAGAGAGAGAGAGAGAGAGAGAGAGAGAGAGAGTGTGATGATGCTATATTTTCTTGGCCAGCTCTCTCTTGAAAAAACAAAAGCAGATTGGAGTTTTAAATAAAGCTTAAATAGTATAAAAGAGACTTCATGCAAGTTTTTTTATTCCATGCTAACACTTTAGCATTCACTATGTTGAGCGATAGTAGGCGACTAGCATTATCCAAAGTATAAGATGACTGACTTTTTGGTAATAAAAAGGTGTTAGTAGTTTTTAGCCTGTAGATTCATAAATTAAAAAAAAAAAATTAAATATTAACTCAATATAGCCGATGTTGCCAGGTTTATTTTTGGAGCTATTTCAAGTAAACAACCACGTATTCATCCGCTGCGTAGTGATTTGTAGCTGTACACAGTCTCATATCGCTCACCACCTTCGATTACTATGGAAACAAGCGTCATGCTCCAAGTCTCGTGGGAAGAGACTTTCACAGAGAAAGTAGTCCCTGCTAATTTAAAACTCTATGTTATTTTTGTACCATATTTTGTGTAAATTTTCTCTATATCTTTCTTTCAATCTCTTAAATAAATATCCCGTACGATTAATAAATCTGGGCAATATATCTTTTAAAACTACTTTCCATTTAGCTTACTTTTGAGATAATGCTAGTTGCTGCTAAAGTTTTCTGTTGGTTCTGTATCTGTTGCCTCTCTCTCTTGTCTGACTGCAGTTTTTTTCATTTCCAATCCCAGGAAATCCCAAAACGAGGTGCATTCGCTTTCTGTTGATCCTGGGTTTAGCATGCGACTCTTCCAGCTGATACACACTGCGAGCCGAGGTTTGGGTGGGATTTATCTGACCTTGTTCCCCCCCGAAGAGCAGATTTTTTTTATCCCACTTCTACACTTGCAGCAAAATCAGTCTATTTGTGTTATTGGTGGACCCAAACCAAACATCTATTTCCTCCTCCTCCTCTCTTCCCCTTCTGCCTGCATCTCTTCCCACTCACGGCTGCTGATAAAATTGCCTTTCTACGGCCCATTTATTCCCGTCTGCCTCCTCTCTTCCTCCTTTCTCTCAACCTACTCTATCGCTCTTTTCTGTCCTCTCTTGTCCTCCTCCGTCTCCTCCCTTCCTCCTTCCCTTCCCCTCTCATCATCCTCTTTCTCTCAACTCCTCCCTGCTCAAACCCCTCCTCCTCCTTCTCTCCTTCCTTTCTTCTCTGTTCAGCGCTCTCTTCCTCTTGGACTCCTGCTACTCCTCATTTTGTCTTCCCTCCTCTCACCACTCCTCTGTCTTTACCTCCTCCGTCACTCTATCCTCTCTCCCTCATTTCCTTACTCCTTCCTCCTCTTCCCTTAGGCCCCGTGTCCACCAAAGACCTGTGAAAAAAGCGCTGACGCTGTTCTTTCATTAATTCCAATGGAAAGGTTGCACTTTCAGCAACCTTTCCAACTTTTCTGAAGCGCACCGCTCATCAATGTCACTTCAGAGTTCTACCAACCAATGAGGATGAAGCAGGGGCGGGACCAAGAGCCTCATAGCAACAACACCAGGAGACGTGTTCTCAGCTGCAGCGCTCACCTGATGCAGAAGCGCCCCCTTACTCCTCCCCTCTACCGTTTCATTCTGTCCTCCTTCCTCCCCACTCGCTTCCTTCTCTTTCTCTAACTCTCCTCCAGTTCTCCCTTCTCCACTCCTTCTCCTCTCTATCTCCTCACTTCTGCCCTTCTGTCACTCCTTCCTCACTCTTTCCCAACCTTTATGTCCCTTCTCCATATTTCCCTGGCATCTTCTTCTTCCTCCACCCCATCTGTCCTCTTCGTTCCGCTCCCCGTCTCCTCTTGGATCGGAGTTTGTGGCTCTACAAACATTTCTTGGAGGCAGAGTTGCTCTGGAGGCAGAATTTAATTATTTGTTGAGTTTGAAATGGGCTGAACCAAAGAACCGCAGTTTTTCAGAGCACAAGCTAACTGGCAAACTTGAAAGGCAAAGAGGGAACTCTAAATAATCAAATATACATCAGAAATATAAATGGAAATGACTTCTTTTTTCATTCATTTAGCTAGCTAACTAGCTTACATAGACAGCTATAGGCTAGTATGGCTAGTTTGGAAGCTAACATGGATAATTTAGTAGGCTAGATTGCAATTTTTCACTGTGAATGCTTGCTGTGGGTAAATTGTGTGAACGGCCCTGGATTAATCACTCAGGAAAGTTATAAAACACACTTGAAATTCACTTACCTTGTAGAATTGAATGAATATATTTCCAGTAAACTCTGTAGTGAGTTTGGTGTAAAATTACCCATACATTATGTTTTTTATGATCGAGTGTTGGAATCTGTCTGCAATTCTGGTTTTAAGCTAGCTAACCCCTTCATGCAACTTCTTTAGGAGTTTGTCCAGAGAGAGAGAGAGAGAGCTAGACTTCATAATATTAGCTTCCTCCTCTCTTACCTGTCGCCTTTTTTTCGGTGGGCTTCAGTCTAATGTTTTTTAGCCAGAAAAACTGGTTCTGTGGCCCCGCCAACTGAGGTTTAACTCAACCAATCAGATTATTCCTGCAGCTCTGCCTCTGAGAAATGTTTGTAGAGCTAAATCTCCAATCTGCTCTTCCCTCACTCCTTCCTGCCCTGCCAGCCAGCAGCAGGACGGGGTCTTCTCCCTGCCGGCTCACCCGGTCCTGGGGTGACCTTCCCCCTCCGCTCTGAGCAGAATCACTTCCCATCGTGGGTTGAAAACTCATCTTTTCAAAAAGGTACTTCACGTCTCCTTCTGAATCATATCCCATCTTCTCTACTCACTCAAACTGCTCTCAAAAAATATTGTGTTCGACCGCTTTCCTTAGGACCTTTCTCTCATGTGATTTCTCTGAGGTCACAGGAGTATTTCCAGGCTCTCACATTTCCTACTGTTGGTTGTAATGTAGATATTGAAGCTTATTCTGCTCTCTCACTCAATGATAACACCGTCAGCTAAATGTCTAACATGTAAAACATGTGAACAGCGTGTTCAGCGGTCACAGCTGGAGGAGAGAGAGGATAGACTAGCCAGCCGATGCCCTTTTTCCTCCTCGCTCCACTAACACAACAACAACCAACACATCCTGCTAATGGCTGACTCTGTTTCTATGGACACTGGCTCTGTTCTGCAACAGCACACATGCAAACGCATACAGATACATGCATGCACACACACACACACACACACAAAGGCAACTAGGCTACTGAATGCATATAAATACACACAAATATTACATATATACTTAAGATAACCTTTTAGATAAACTTTAGGATTTGGATATCCAAACTGAATTTTTGTTTGCTTGTTTTTTCAATTGTTATTTAATCTCAATCTATTCCGCTTTTGTTTATTTGTTAGCCTTTTCCCTCTCTGGTTTTACATCTTACTATTTCTTCACTCTGATAAGGTGTTTCTCACTGTGAAAACATGGTCTGTTCTACGGCTTCTTCACCCATAACAAGTGTATCTGTAATGACCTTTTTCAACAAGGTGTGGAAAAGATAAACTTTAGATCATTGCAGCAGCAAATAGTAATAGGAAAAACTGAATATAAATACGAATATAACAAGTGGGGGTTATATAAACATACAAAACTGACAATTTCACTGCTAGAACATGGTAAGTAGAAATACAGTATATGAATGAAAAATCTGAAAAATTATGGTTTACAGCATTTTGAGGATGTACAAAGAAGCAGCATTAGAACTTGGCAAAGAAATAAATATATATACACACACACACACACACACACACACACAAACAAACACACAGCTATTCACACTAGTGTCTGTCAGTGCTCTAAGGACTGAGTGGGCAGCTCACCAGGCTATTATCTGTGTGATGAGGCAGAGTGAGTACACTATACTACACAACCACAGTGTTTTTCTGAAGTTTCAGCTGTACAACAGGAAGAAGGGAGGGAGAGAAAGAAAAACAAGTCCGTTTTTCAGAGGGAGTTATCACGGAGCTGCAGCTGACTTTCCAAAGAATTCCACTC
>NC_136010.1:5326936-5369436 GCF_048128805.1 Centroberyx gerrardi
CTGACTAAATCATCCCACTTTGAATGGCGTTCATGAGAAATTGCAAAGTGGGAAACTAGTTTTTCCGATATATCCGATAGCACACGAACGCACAATTGCTCTTGCTTTTGTAGTCCCGCCCCCCTTCATCAGCCAATCACCAGCTGCCAATGAAGTGATTGTTGAGTTATTTTAGGATTTCCTGTTTTTAGACATACATTTCCCATTCATTTCTAATGGGAGGAATTATTTTATTTTCCTGATCTCATCCCTGACACGTTTACAACACACACACACACACACACACACACACACACACACACACACACACACACAGGATGTGTTTGGGACATACGACAGAGGATTTTATGTGATTTTGTGAGATTACTGGTTTCTTGCTTTGTTGTGTTCGTGATCACATCCCTGATACACACACACACACACACACACACACACACACACACACACACAGTGTAGTCCTGGGCAGTTGGCTGTAGCAGGAGGTAATTCCTCCACTGGACCTCTGATTGAACACTCTCACCCCCAGGCCGAGACTGACCACTGATCACTGTGTGTGTGTGTGTGCGTGTGTGTGTGTGTGTGTGTGTTACATTCGCAACAAGATCAAATTTAACCAACATCCAGTGTCTCACTGTCTCTAAGATCAGGAGTGAATTTCCCCCCCAGTTCACTTCAATCATCCTGTCCAGAAAGTAGTTTGTCATTGAAATAGCGGCATGTAAAACTGTTAAACTCTGCCAAGAAGTTTTCATTTCCAGCTAAAGTTTTTCTTATTCGAGCACGACCAAAACCCTAACCTGAACCGAACTGTTTTACTTGCCAAATATTCACTGTAACCTAAGCTTTTCACATGACAAACAGGTGAAAATGATGTGTGTAACTCAGTTCACACTCTTTTCTTCTTCATCTTTTTAGGTCTGCAGTCTTCTTTCCCTGCGATGGTGGGATTTCACAGAGAGAAGAAGGTTCTTATGGAGAATTCAGATCAGTAAGGGAAAAAAAAACTCTGTCTATTGTAACACATCTTATATCTTCCAGGCAACTGTTTACCAGTCCATTCTGCCTTCCTATGGCTGAGAAAGGATAAAAAACCTAATTTTCTCAAATCATTCCTCTTGGCGGAGCAGCAGGTAAGCCGTGGTGCTGCCCGTCATCTTTCCTGGACCTGGAGGAGCAGATGATGCTCAGTCACTCAGCAAGTTGGCCGTTTCCATGGTAACCGGTTCTCCAGCTCTCCTCGCCCCTCCTCTTCCTCTCTCTCTCTTCATCCCTCCCTCCCCTCTTTTCTTCACCCTTCCTCATCCTCTCGTTGCTGCCAGGTTAAAACCAGTGTGCAATTTTGGTGATGTTTGTTCTTAACTTGACTTCATCATTTTTTTCATGGTGTGTTGAGTGAGTTTCATGACTCCTGCGACCATGAAACATGTAAAAAATCCATTGTGTCGTTTCAAAAAATTCATAGGCATAATAATGTCTTAATTGTAGATTTTTTGGAGATACTGTATTTTTGTTGTTGTTGTTTTTTAGTGCGACAAAAAAGGTCTAGTTTGTATTTGGACATGCAGCTGAAACATGACTCAAACATGACTGTGTATGTGTGTGTGTTCTCTTAATTCCTGGAATAAAACACCCGTGCTTTTTGGAAATACATGTTTTTTCGTTTTTGTTTTTATCTGACACCGGGGCTTTTCTCCCTCATTCTCTTCTTCTCTCTTCCTGCCTCAGTTTTAAATATTATTTTCCCCCAACCAGCCGTCTCTGCTCCAGCAGCAGCAGCAGCAGCAGCAGCGAGGCTATTTCATGCTGCGTGTGTAATAAAAGGATTAATTTGTGCTGCTCAGACTCAGAATGGGCAGTAAATGGGACAGAGGGATATAAATAGAGACTACCTCACTCAACACTTTCTAATTCCTGACACAGATTGCCGCAAAAGAGGCAAAAAAAAAAAAAAAGGCTGTTGGCAAAATCATTTTTCCACAATCATCATCATCACCGTTGTTGTTGTTGTTGTCTTCTTGTTCTTCCTTTACTATGATTCGGTTATTTTAATGCGCTCTCTAATGGTTTTTCTGTTTATTTTTGCCTTAACCTCGTTGCTTGCTTGTTCTCAGTGTCTAAGTGTGTAAATCAGAATCAATTTATTCACCAGGCAAAATGAATGCAGCAGAATAATATTGATGCGGGAACATATTAGCAACTAATGTAGTAACATGAGAACATACTGACACAACATGGTGCAAGGTCAACAAGACCTCACACTCAGCACAAGGGGAGAGTGCAGGGCTTACAAATAGGCAACAGACTGGACCAGGTGGGGACTGGAGTCACATGACTGGGACTCGAGTCACAGTTTTAATTGATTGAGACTTGATGTTATGAAAAGAAGACTTGAGACTTGACTTGACTTGGGTTCTGGTGACTTGAAAAGGTTTCTAAAGTCTTGACTTGAGATCTTGTGTTTGTGTAAATGACTCAGATTGAAAGTGATGAGATTTGTTCCAGCAGACGACTGAATTTAAATTCTGTTTTCTGAATTTGTATGGAATGATTGAATTTATTGAAGTTGAAACTGATTATAGAAATCAAACTCATGATGCTCTTACCAAGTTTTTATCCTATTAAAACCATATTGCATTGAAAAGTCCTAGATATTTAGTTTTCTTTAAGATATTAAATTGATACTGGACTCTTGATTTGTTCTGACTTGACTTGCTGTTCTACATTTAGACTTGAGACCTGACATTAATGACATGGACTTGGATTTGACTTGGTAATCTACTTTTAGACTTGAGACTTGACTTGAGACTTGAGACTGACTTGGGACAGATCTGGGCTGTACAAATCACTCCACAGCACATTTTCCAGTGTTAAATGTTGATTTAAGTGGAAAAATGTTGATTTTTAAACTCTCTGAATTAGATAAACATTGACGATTTTGCTGTGGAAAAATGTATTTTCTGTGTGTGTGTGCTGTAACACTAATGTGTAAAATGCATTTTGAATAGATTTTGCTTGCTTTACTTATTGTTGGTGTTTAATTTTCATTATTTTCCATCATTATTTTTGCATGTCCTGATGTCTCTAACAGAGGTGTGGTAGTAACTGTAGTCCAGCTGATGGTTCCTGGTCCTGCTGCTGCCAGTTTCCACTGCAGCTGCATGGGAAGATTATGTTTCTCATTTCACATTTCTCTTACAATTCAAATTGCCAGTGGAAGCATTTCGCCAACCAGTAGAAGATTCATTTCCCTTTTCATTTTCATCTTCCCTGGTTTCCTGATGAGGTAAGTCGTGTCATTTTACAACATTAGATTGTTTGATTTAGGTTTTGCATATTGTCAGTGGGACTTTTTCATAAGTTGGCTTCATCCTTTGTTGAGGATGTATTGAGGATGTATGTATATACGATATGTGTTGTAGGCCTTGATAAGTGGATGTTAGGGTTAGGGTTAGTTGTTAAAACATTTTCGACCTGGATTCTGTTTTCCCATCATTTTCCATCCAATCGATTCTGACTAAAATCTCATCAGTTGCTTCACTATAGAGCTGCTTACGTCTTGCTTGCCTGTGTTTCAGCTCTCCAGTACACTTAACAGGCCAATGGATACTAAAAAACAAACAAATCGACCACTAAGGCACCTTAAGCATGAGTTTATCACCGTATTGATGTTCACTCTGCTAGATGTTTGATGGGAAAAGATGGGGAAATTGGGTCCAGGTTGAAAAAGCCCAGAGTTATGCGGTAAATTGTAGTTGAGAGATATTATTGGTGATTTGATTCGATATAGAGGGTCACAGTTTGGAATACATTTTCTTATTTAGCAGATTCATCTCCCTCTTTGAATGTATTTTGACAGAAAAATAAAAGGTTTTGATTTCCGACAGCTGCTAATGCTTTGGAGATTTACATGATTTATTCATATTTGTTTGTACCAGTTTACCAAACACTATTATGTAACTACATTTCAGTAATTGTATTTTCATTATTGTAACTACTTGGATGGATTTTCAATGATTGTAACTTAATTAGTATAAAACCTCGGTGAGGTTTTTTTGATGTAAGCTCATCTTGGGCTTTTTGCCTCACCTGCACATGTTTCTTAGGTAATTCTCTTAACATTTTGTTTTTTGTTTTTTTGTTTGTTTCTTTTAATACACTACCAGTCTTTATTTTTTACTATTTTCCACATTTTAAAATAATAGTAAAGACATCAAAACTGTGAAATAACACAAATGGAATTATTCAGTGACCAAAAAAGTGTTAAACAAATCAAAACTATCTTATATTTTAGATTCTTTAAAGCAGCCGCCCTTTGCCTTGATGGAAAGGCAAAAGGCTTTGGAAAGAAATTCATACACAGGATCAACTTCACTATTTATATTTGTCTAAGAAACTAATTTCAAGCGTTTAAGCAGAAGCCTTTAGATCAAAATGGGTTTAAGAGAATGAAAAACGAAGAACATTCAATCAGGTGTGTCCAAACTTTTGACTGGTAGTGTCATGTGCACAACCCCAGAAATCCAGGTGACCATATTGAAATGAGACGGTGGATTTGATTGGGTTGTGATGGCCTCAAGGTCGTGGAAGTTAGTGAGCGCAGAGCGGAGAGGAGCCTGTCACTAGTGAGTCCAGAGAGAAGAGAATCAATAAGGCCAAGACTGGAGTTATGAGGCTGCTGAAACTCACACTGTCTGTCCTTGGCAGAGACACAACACAACAGAACTGCTGAGCCACACTGTGTCCTGCTGGATTTACCTCTCTCTCTCTCTCTCTCTCTCTCTCTCTCTCTCTCTCTCACTCTGTCTCTTTTTCTGTCTGTTTTTCGCTCTCTCCTTCTCTCTCTATCCATCTCTCTCTCCTTTCCTTCCTTCCATCCCGTTCCCTCTCTTTCCCTCTCTCTCCCTCCCACCTTCTCTCTCACAAACATACTCTCTCTCTCTCTCCCTATAATTTCATCCTCTTGTTCTCTCCCCCTCCTTCCTTCCTTCCCTCATTCTCTCCCCCTCCTTTCCCTCCCTCCCTCTCTCTCTCTCACACACATGCACTCTCTACTTCTCCCCCTTCCTCTCTCTCTCTTTCCTCTCCCCCTTCCCTCTCTCGCCCCCTTTCACTCCCTCTATCTCCTCTTCCCTCCCCCGCATTTCCTCTCACCCTCTCTCTCTCTCATATACACACCCTCTCTCCCTCATCCCATTTCTCTCCTTTCCCTCAATCTATCTCTTCCTCCTCTCTCTCTCTCTCTCTCCCCCTAGTTTCATCCTCTCGTTCTCTCCCCCTCCTTCCTTCCTTCCCTCCTTCCCTCATTCTCTCTCCTCCTTTCCCTCCCTCCCTCTCTCTCTCACACACATGCATTCTCACCTTCTCCCCCTTCCTCTCTCGCCCCCTTTCACTCCCTCTATCTCCTCTTCCTCTTCCCCCCATTCCCTCTCTCCCTCATCCCATCTCTCTCCTTTCCCTCACTCTATCTCTTCCTCCTCTCTCTCTCTCTCTCTCTCTCTCTCACACACACACACCCAAACACTCACACACCCTCTCTCTCCTTTCCATCTCTCTCTCCTCCTTGCTATCTGCGCCTTTTCCCTCCCTCTATCTCCTCTTCCTCCCTTCCTCCCTCCCTCTCTCTCTCTCCCTCTCTCTCTCTCTCTCCACCCCCCTCCCCCCCCTCATTAACTGTCATACAGGAGTGTGAAACAGCGTCAGGAGGAAGCGGGCCGTCTCACACCGGCGCAGCCTGTGGGACCTGGAGGTGTCGTTCCCACAGTGAAGCAGCGCTGCAGGACCAGGAAGCACAGACACCCGCACTTTTTTTTTTTGTGACCTTTATTTATGTAGGTTAGCACTGTTTTTTGTTTAGAACTTTTATTTTCCAGGGAAGGTTTGCTGAGCATGCTCTGTTTCAGCAACGCCCTGCACATTCACACACACACACTTCACATTCATACAGTTAAACACATTCACGCCTGAGGGACTCTGCAATAGCGGGTGCAATTGCTGATTATAAAAATAGTAAAAATTATCCCTAAAATTTTGTACATTTATTTACTATTTGCCAAGCTCAAACCATTGTGATTTTAGATATTTATTTACAAAAGAGATGTTTTAACTTATTGATTTGAACTATGTTCACTAGGTAAAATACTAGACATTTTTACATATTTTGGGCCTATACTCAAAATAGAGACCTAAAACCGGATATCAAATTGTACTTTTCAAATCAATATTTCATTAGCTTTATATACAGTACATAATTACTGAATGACTTGTGGTAACATTTCTATTATTAATATATAAAACTGTTGACCTTGACTCAGACACAACATTTTAACAAATACACAGAAAGTAGAGCAAGGACTTTTCTTACAGTCTTTAAAATGTTTTCTTCCTGAAGAAGTGACATCTTGGTGCAGATCAAATGATTTTGTTTTAGTTAAGAACACATGAAGAATATGAGCATCAGTCCAGACGTTCTCACTCCTAACGAACCGCACCACAGTTCTCTTGTTGGACTGAGAGATCACATGACATCGCTGGACAAACAAACTGAACTGAAGGAGGAAACGATCCAGAGTTTCAATAAATCGCTCCAAACATGCTCGCTGAGTTCAGTGCAGTGCTGATCCTGTTGCAGCTTAATCAGAAATCAGCTCACATAATGAAGGGAAACAACTTCACCCCCCCCCCCCCCCCACCCCCCACCTTCCAATACTGAGGGGACCCCCCCCCCCAACACTTATCTCACTAATTATCACAACAAGACACCAGGAGGGTGAAAAAAAAAATGCTCCTTTCTCTGCTGTCTCAGAGGACAGACAGACAGACAGACAGACAGACAGACAGACAGACAGACAGACAGACAGACAGACAGAGGACAGACAGACAGAGAGACAGACAGACAGACAGACAGAGGACAGACAGACAGACAGACAGACAGACAGACAGACAGACAGAGGACAGACAGACAGACAGACAGACAGACAGACAGACAGAGGACAGACAGACAGACAGACAGACAGACAGACAGACAGACAGACAGACAGACAGACAGACAGTGTTCAGGAGGAGACTCCTGGTCCAGCTGCTTCAAATTAAAAACCTCCATCCATCCGTCTTTGTGTGACAGACAATAAACCAGACTTCTCCCAGGACCTCTCTCTCTTTCTCAGCGACTCTCTCTCTGACTAATATCTCTCTCTCTCTCCTCCTCTCTCTCTCTTTCATCTTGTTCTCATCCTTTCTTTTTGCTTCTTTCTTTCTCTGTCTTCCTCTACTGTTTTGTTACTGTTACTTCTCTCATTGTTCTTCTATTTGTGCTATTCTCTCTCCATCTAACTCTCAGTTCAACCCAACTGAATAACTTTATTGATGAAACAACACTGCCAAACAGTATAAAACATGTTAACTCTCTCTCTGTCTCTCTTTAGGCGATATAGTAAATTATTGGTAGTCTATAATATTTGAGTAACTATGTAAAATTGTGTTTTGAAATTTTGAATAAGTGAAATTGAATGTGATTTTTGCTGGTGTAGAATCAGATAAGTGAGTATAACAGTGGAATACAAGCAGTAACAGTAAAAATGCTTGAATGAAGCGAGAGACAAAATGCATGCAAACCTTTGAAAACATCAACCGAAGTGACCTAAATTCAAAAAACCCATTTTTCTTAATTTCATGCTGATAGGAAAACATCCCATTTTAGTGTCTTACGCCGTGCCAACCCCCCCCCCCCCCCCCCCCCCCCCCCGCCCCCTGCCCCCCCCTCCCGCCCCCCCGCTGAGGCAAAACGACGACAGCAGCAGAACAGAGCTGCAAATTAAACTGTCTGACAGGGGAAACTGTCGCTGCTCGGCTCCGTCTGCGAACACACAGGATTCAAACTGTTTACTTTTTAAAATGAAGAAATGTGTGTGAATTTGAATTTGATGATTTTAGACCGGTGGTTCTCAACGTGGGGTCAGGGGACCACCAGGGGGTCCTTGAGTGGGTTCCAGGGGGTCCACAGCAAATTGATGAATTGTTAAACTTCACCATTATTTCATAGGACATTAGAGACTCTTCCTCACTCTCCACATTAAAAAAAAAAATCCTTAAAACGCACCTTTTTAAAACTGCTCTTAATCTCTAATTCGGCCCCTTGGTCTTTTAATTTTTATTTTCTTAGCCTTTGCATCTCTTGATTGTGCTATTTGCCATAATTAATTAAATGTTTTATTTTCTGTCTTTTTCATTGATATTGTCATTCATGTGGTTTTTTGTGTGCATCTCGTTTATTATGTAAAGCGTCTTTGAATATTTAGAAAAGCGCTATACAAATAAACTGTATTATTTGCAAGAAGTTAACACAATTAGAGAATGTATAAGAATGATTATTTTTATCATAGTTTTCACTGTTATCACTCTACCTACAATACAGATAGTCTTCTGGACAAAATCCTATCTAACAATGAAAATATTCTGAGATTTGGGTTCACACAGACAAAATCTCATCAAATAGGGGTCTGTGTACCAAAGTAATGTGGACTAAATTGGGGGTCCTTCCTTGATATGAAAAAGGTTGAGAATCACTGATTTAGACCATGAATGCATTACAAATGATTCCAGAAAATAACGCTTGGATGCATTACAGTAGATCTCAAATTTGTCCGCAATGGCTATAAAAACAGCCGAAAACGCGGTAACTCTGCAAAATGTTTCTACAGTATGTATTAGTTTACTTAGGAACATAAAAACATGGCTTTGTGTAGAGAACAAGAGGAGTTTTAGGAGTGTGTAGTTCCCCTCCGGGCCTGCCGGTGAGAAACACTGCCAGCCTCTTTGAATAAACCACAGTGAAGGATAAAGGACGGAGCAGTAAATCAGTTTGATGCCCCATAACAAACAAATAGAAAAGGTTGAAACTTATTGACTATGAAAAAACACCCATCCGTCAATATAGGCCTCACAATACAGCAGGAAACAGCTATTGTAACACACACACACACACATACACACATATACACACACACAGCGTCCACATAGTTTGTTCCAGGTGGAGCTCTGGCTGTATTTCTCTGCCTTAACACACACACACACACATGCACACACACACACACCATATTCAACTAGAACATCAATACAGGTAACATTTACTGTCAGGTGGCGACAAAATAATGAGAAAACAGTGTGACCTTCGCTAGCGCAGTGGGGAAAAAAAAAATGGCAGACCACAGCATAATATTCTCTGACAAACAAATAGAACTGAGAGGAAATTCATCCCCATCTGAATGAAAGAACAGCAAGAATGCCATTTACCCACAGGCGTAATCAGCGGACTGGCAGACAAATGGAAATATGGACTGTAACTGCATTTAGAAAAAGAAAAAAACAGAAAGCTATTATTTTGCAGTACTGAATATCATACTTTGTTTCAGCGTGAAATATAATCTCGAGTCTCAAGAGCTGGCTAGCAGCCTTTGTGTGAAGAATAAATAGAAGCGATATATATTTACCTGAATCCGATACGTCGCTTATGTGGAATTAGCACAGCGCTAACTTTCAGCGATGTTAATGAATTTCTCCAATAAGGCAGTTCATACTCAGTGTGTGTATCAGAGACTTGATGCATGAAGAGAAGACTTGAGACTTTGACTTGACTTGGGTTCTGGTGACTTGGGACTTGACTCTGACTTGTACTTTGGTGACGTGAAAAGGTTTCTAAAGTCTTGACTTGAGATCTTGTGTTTGTGTAAATGACTCAGATTGAAAGTGATGAGATTTGTTCCAGCAGACGACTGAATTTAAATTCTGTTTTCTGAATTTGTATGGAATGATTGAATTTATTGAAGTTGAAACTGAATATAAAGTTTTTATCCTATTAAAACCATATTGCATTGAAAAGTCCTAGATATTTAGTTTTCTTAAAGATATTAAATTGATGCTGGACTCTTGATTTGATGGCATGGACTTGAGACTTGACTTGAGACTTGTGCCTCAAGACTTGAGACTGACTTGGGACTCGAGCAAAGTTGACCTGGTCACACCTCTGGTGTGTATCTGTACTGTGTCTGTTTCTAATGTTTCTGTATGTCTATATGTTTGTGTATGGGCAGAGATGTAGGTTCATGCTCTGAGTAGATATCATACTGACAGCATATTGAGAGTGCATTTATTGTCAAATATGATTGCTAAATATTGCCAAAGCTCTGTTTTTTTGCCTTGAACCTAAGAATATTTTTGAAAGAAAACTTTATCTGCAAGTCAAATGCCTTGGTATCCTTCCTTTTAAAGTCAGTTCTTAACACTGATAGCAAAAAGCACTAAAATGCTATTAAAAAAAAAAACCTTCATGCCAGCAATCGCTTTGTAAGGATATGTGTCAATATTTCAACTGCTGAATATCTCATTTTGGAATGGAACATTGCATTTATTCATTTAGCCTTTATTTAGAGAGCAGTGTGTTTGGCTCAGGGCTTTGCTCAGAAAGTCTTCTCTGCAGGATGAAAAGCTTCTGAAACAGCATTTGGACGATGTGAAACTAAAACTCTCCACTGAAACCAATTCAGATTATGTCGGGCCCAGTGACCCACAAAGCCTCCAACAGACAGACGAGACCGGCATCCGTTTACTGCCTTTCCATCATTTGTTTGTTGAACAAGCCTATACCTTCCTAAATTGCGTGAATTCAAATTGGCGCGCAGGCTTAACGGCAAATGCAAACAGAAATGACTTTTGAGTTTTAAGTTTCTCGAGTTTCATACCAGGTTTATGTCATACTGGAAGAAGCGGAAGAATGGGATGAAGTCTCGTTGATACAACTTCGAAGCGTTCGCGTATTTAACTCTGGACGCTGGAACGCCCACACGCAAACTAATTTTATTTATGAATTTAAAATCAAACGTAAATGAACTGTAGCAGATAATGTTCACTCTTTGTAAGTATAGAGTTGATTGTATTAGTGTGAATATAACTGATAATTTAGATTTTTTCAATACCTTAACCTGCCAACATTGGTGGATTTGGTGCAGTGTTTGCCACTTTTATCGATCATCCAGAGAAATTAGAGTCATCCTAGGAGCTTGACATGAAAGTTTTTTCCCAGACGGCAGCTCATATTTACAGTAAATCTGATGAGATCTGAACCCAGTATTAGTTTCACATGGTCTACACTCTGTGGCCCAGATTTACTAAAACCTTTAGTGGGTACAAACACCTTTGCAATGTTCAAAGTCACCTCAAAGACTTGTGGTAGGTGCAAGACAACATGCTTGACCAATGAGGGGTTAAGTTGGTGGTTTTGACATGCTAAAAGTTTTTGTACCCATGAAAGGCTTTAGTAAATCAGGGCCTATAAGTACTATCCAGGAAGTGTTTTAAAAGGTTCTATCTTTTATTTCTGTGCAAGTGTTTCCCCTGCTGCTGAATAAGGCCACGCTTTCTAAAGGAGTGCAGTGTCTGATAGTCCTGTGTCTCATTCTAGGTCAATTATTTCCAGAGTTGGCCTTGTCATTCACTGTTTGCCATGTCAGGGTTACGTGGATTAAACCTCCTGAATCCATCGTTTTCATTTTGTTAACCCTGCCTGCCATTTTGAACTGTGAAATGTTCCCACGGCTCATCATGGTAAACAAGTGAAAATGAGCACCTGGACTGGCTGGATGGTGTTGTGGGTCAGTTCTGACCAGCGCTGCCTTATTAATATTCCCTGTCATGTTGATTTCTGGCAGAGACAGAGCAGCTGGGTGGTTTGGCTGC
This sequence comes from Centroberyx gerrardi, assembly GCF_048128805.1. Taxonomy (NCBI): domain Eukaryota; kingdom Metazoa; phylum Chordata; class Actinopteri; order Beryciformes; family Berycidae; genus Centroberyx; species Centroberyx gerrardi. The sequence continues at coordinate 5,338,664 of NC_136010.1, forward strand.
TGACCCTGCAGATGTTCTCGGCGCGCCGGGTCAGGACTCGCCTCCGAGCCGATCAATTTGTTAACACCAGAGCTTTTCCCCCCAGAAACGTTGTCTTGGCAGGGTGAGTGGACCTCTCAACCGGCGTTCAGATCATGTGACACTGGATCTCTCCGCTGAAACCAACCAGTACTTCTGAAATACCTTCGGGCAGAACGGAAATTCTTCTAAAACGACATCATGTCATATTAAAACCAACACTAATGATGCTTTTAGGCATGATGAAAGATGATGCCTTTTTCCTGTATTATAACTATAAACAGTGGTAGCCATGTTCCTTCTAGTCCCAGTGGAACCAAATTAGCTTACTGTAAACTTAAATCTCTGAGGTCTCTCAAACATCTAGCTACCAGTCCATTCCTTGCACTTTCTGAGTGGTTAAATGTGAGTAAAACCTGATTTTCCCAAACAGTTTCCTTTGGGAATAGAGCAAAAATTGCAGCAGTAGTTCACCAAGCATGCAGTAAAAAAAAAGTGGGATTTCTTCAATGGCAGCATCAGTAACATTTACCAACCGCCATTTACCAGTCCTTGTTACATTTAAACAAACTGTGCACAAACCCTTCTTTAGACACAAGAAACCAAAGGAGATATTAGCTCTTATTTCACATTTTGTCTTTCCCAAGCACTAACACTATGTCTCTGACCCTTCCACTCCTTACATTTGGTTGTTAACTTGCTCCTATCCTATCCTATCCTATCCTATCCTACTGTACTCTTTGTAAGTTTCTCTGGATAAAAGAGTCAGTTAATTAAATGTAGCCACTTTAACACAGCGGGGCAAAGGTGTATCTGATCAAAGCCTGACTCAAAATACTTTTAGCATGACAGTAAAATAATTACTTGCCTATTTTAACCGATAGCCCAGCAAACAAATGATCTCTGATAACAACAAAAGGAGATATGAATCCCAGATATGTGGTTTGGAGGAGATATTAAGAAACATGAATAATGATTAAGCTCTGAAAAGCCCTTTTTGGCCTTGAAGTGGAGGGAAGGCTAATCAGTAAGCACTGGATAGCATTGGTTGTCCTTGTTGTGAAGAAAAAAATAAAAAAAAGCCACTGAATAAGCACCGAATAGCACCTCCTTGGCCCTGCAGTGGAAAAACAGGCTAATGAGTAAACTCTCACCCTAACTGGAAACCACATTCATATTTTGTCAGCTCTGAAAAGCAAATCGGTGAGCGCTGAAAAGCCCCGTTTGGCCCTGCAGTGGAAACCAGATTAACAGTGTGTAAGCTCTAGAAAGCCCTGTTTGACCCTGTACTAGACACCAGACTGATACCGTATTGTAAGGTCTGAATAACCCTGTTTGGCACTGCTGGAAACCTGCACTTATTGGCAGAGGAGGCTCCAGCAGGCGAGGCTCTCCGCTCGCTACATGAGGTCAGGCTGGTGGACTGGTGTCTGTTACAAATCCCTGCTGAGCGCTGGGAGGACGCAGCGGTCTGCAGGGCAGAGCCAAAACCAGGAAGCCTCCGTTTATTTATTTACAATGGACAGTTAGTAACTGACCCAGAATGAGACCAGATCAAGCTAAATTTCATCTGCAGTCCCTGGGCAGGCGGTACAAAGGCAAGAATATAGTAGAAAAATGTTAAAGTCCACATGAAATGAATTAATGGTGACCTCATGCTGCACTAGAAGGCGTGAATAAAGATTCCAACCAATAAAAAACCATCACATTTTTGAACAGTCCTCCTGCATTATGTCCCGCCCCCAACATCCTGTTTCAACAGGAAATACATCAAATCAGGGAAGTAAAGATGCCATTTCATCAGGTCTTTAAAAATTACAATTTACAGTATATTACATCATACAAGTCATATAAAAGTATGCCGTGCCTTATTACATGAACTGGCTATTGGTCACATGATTGGTTTGATTTCAGCCGTGATTTTAATTGTTTAATTAATTGATTTAAAATGTGTAAAACTTAAACTTTGTCTGATACTGCTGGGTGTTGAACTCCACGAGTTTGTGGCTCAAATAGAATTCAAAATCAAATTCAGTAGAGCTGTGTTTCACTTCACAGTTGATCAGGACCTTTGATTCTCCATTCACAGAAGTTCAAAGGTTGTGTCAAGTTTCAATAAAGTCCAAGAACGACACATACTTGGACTTTATTCACATGGTAACCTCATGCCCAGGTAACTGTATGCTATATTAAAATCAAATTCAAGGCTAAATAAACCACCTGCTGTGCACATTATTGTCTTTATTGTCATTATTGCAACACATCATCCTCTCTAGACTGATTCCCAGTGAAAAGCAGATAATGCCAGTATCGATGCATATATTGGTGCAGCTAGTCATGCATGGGTCAATCCATTTCTATTCCACTCATGAGCTGCGGTGACAGTTTGGGTCCTGAACCATAGTTTGAGCTCACTATCACTATCACAGATAACAAATTAGCCACACCTGTCTTTGTCTTTAACTGTGATTCTAGAGATTAAAGCTCGACCAGCTCAGGTTCGGTTGTTTAATCTATTTCTAGGTTTCAGTCATGAGCTGCAGTCATTTATCTGTTTTGACTTTGATACCAATGCGTTTAATATCTAAAAAAGTTTAATATCCAAAAATGTGATACTATTACCAAAACGCTAACAAGAAAAAACATCAAGCTACGTTGCAGAACAACAGTCACTGAGATGTTTTGCTAAATCAAATGTGACATTAGACTTGGACAGTGGTTTTGATGTCAGTTGGGTGTCTGTCTGTCTGTCTGTCTGTCTGTCTGTCTGTCTGTCTGTCTGTCTGGTCAACTGGTTTAGGTGGACTGGTTTCCACTGGACTGTTTGACGCTGTTGGCATAGTTTCAGCTGTCTGACTGTTTGAATTTTGCTGTCAAGAGTCAGACTGCAGTTCTGTCTGTTCCAGTCCTCCTTCTTCTTCTTCTTCTAACTGTTTTAATCCGTGTGCCATTCTGTACGTCTTCGCCCTCCGGAGGTGACGTTTTAATTTCAGCTTACAGAACACATTTGGTTAAAGTATTGAATGTTTGCAAAAATGCAATATTGTGCAAATTTTGTGTCTGTATATACGTACATTAGGTATGGGACAATATATTGAAATTCAATATATCGCGATACATAAATGTGACAAATGTGATATTAACTCCATTTTATTCTGCTGTAGTAATCACAAATGATACGGCTTGACCATCACCTTTTCACAAGCTCTCCATCCAAATTATATTATTTACACTTTGTAATGACATTTTTAAATTGTTGTTTACATTCTAGTGAGCCAGTGCCATCGCTGGAAAGATCTGTGGCTCAGAAATAAACAGAATTCTGCACAGTCAGACTTTGTCGTCACTGAACTCTTATTTATCACATCGTATCGTGGTTGTATTGTAATCGTGAACCCCATATCGCGTATCGAATCGTATCGTCAGTTAAGTACATTGTCCCGTCCCAAATATACAGTGAAACTCCGCAGCTTGTCGGTATGCCGCCAGCGTAACCCGGACGAATTCCTACACATTTTTCTGCCCTCGGCGATCGCGGCGACTCTGGTTCTGAACGTATTCCAGCTCACGCCTTTTAAGAAACTCCCACATAATCCATTAGCCACCAGTGTCTTTCCTGTGATCCCGCAGATTTCACCCCTCGTCTCTCTCAGACACCCGTATCGTTTCTGCTCAATCTATTTCTGGGCTTCACTCATAAGCTACAGCGACAGCATCTATTTGCCGAAAACTAATACTGTCTTGGGCTGTGATATTGTGCTTATTGCCATCTTATCTCCCAGCGCAGCCGCCCAAACACATTTAGTATTTGGAGGCTCCTGCAAACACGGCCCGCTGATAACGGGGCATACAAATATATATATAGAGCCTCTGTCTGTCGCTCTCACACTCTCTCGCTCTTCCTCCACACACACACATACAGGAAAAACTCTCTCTTTCGCACAAACTCACACACCAGCTTACCAACACACACACACACTCACACTCGCTCTCTTTTGCTCATACTCTCTCTCTCTCTCTCTCACACACCTTGACACACACACAAGCACACCAAAATAGGAAAAACTCTCTCTTTCACTTTCTTTCACACAAACTCACACACCAGCTCACCTTTCCACACACACACACACACACACACACACACACGCTCTCTCTCTCTCTTTTGATCACACACACTCTCTCTCTCACACATAGACACACACACAAACACACACACACACACACTCTTTTGCTCATACTCTCTCTCTTACATATAGACACACACACACAAGCACACAAAAATAGGAAAAAACTCTCTCTTTCACTTTCTTTCACACAAACTCACACACCAGCTCACCTTTCCACACACACACGCACACACACACACACACACACACGCTCTCTCTCGCTCTCTCTCTCTTTTGCTCATACACTTTCTCTCTCACACATAGACACACACACAAACACACAAAAATGGAAAAAACTGTCTCTTTTCCGCACAAACTTACACACCAGCTCACACACACACACACACACGCACAAACACAAACGCACACACACACACACGCACACACACACGCACACACACACACACACTCTTTTGCTCATACTCTCTCTCTCACACCTTGACATACACACAAGCACACCAAAATAGGAAAAACTCTCTCTTTCACTTTCTTTCACACAAACTCACACACCAGCTGACCTCTCCCCACACACACACACACACACACACACTCTCTCTCTCTCTCTCTTTTGCCCATACACTCTCTCTCACACACACCTACACACACACACACACACGCACAAACACACACACACACACTCCTTTGCTCATACTCTCTCTCTCACATATAGACACATCCACAAGCACACAAAAATAGAAAAAACTCTCTCTTTCTTTCACACAGACTCACACACCAGCTCACTCACTCGCACACACACACACACACACACACTCGCTCTCTCTCTTTTGCTCATCCTCTCTCTCTCTGGCTCACACACACACACGTTCGCTCTCGGAAGTCATTTTGGGGATGACTAAGGCGTAGTGTGTGGACCTTTAGGTGATTAAGACGGTGAGTAAGAACCTGCTCAGCCACTCAGGGATAAAAGCCGGTTCTGGCCTGGATTCCCAGCAGCGCCGTCTCACACTCATCGCTTGGCACGCCGACCTCCAGTCTCGCCCCGGGACAGTGTTCTCCAACCTGCGGTCCGCGTCCCCGCCCCGAGGGCACGTGAAATATTTGAGGCGTGGAAGGGACGGAGAATTCGAGGTGACAGGATCATATTAGAGAGAGATGAAGAAGAAGAAGAAGAGCGCGGGACGAAATGGGTTGTCTCGCCGTTTTTTTTTTTAGATGTTCGCTGCAGTGTAGGCCATCAAAATCCTGGATGAAACTGCCATCAAATCGTGTTTTTTACTGACTTCTACTTACTTAGATGACAATCAGTGTGTATCAGCACACACTCTCACACACACACACACACACACGCTTTTAAGTGGCACCAGTACACAGCAGGGGAGAAGATAAAGATGAAGATAAAAATTTCAGCTGCCACTCTTCTGGTTAGAAACTATGATTAGTAACAAAATACACTACCAGTCACCACATTTTTCTTTATTTTTACTATTTTGCACATTTTAGAATAACAGTAAAGACATCAAAAGTATGAAATAACACAAATGGAATTATGCAGTGACCAAAAAAAGTGTTAAACGCATCAAAACTATCTTATATTTTAGATTCTTTAAAGTAGCCGCCCTTTGCCTTGATGGAAAGGCAAAGGCTTTGGAAAGAAATTCATACATAGGATCAACTTCACTATTTACATTTGTCTAAGAAACTAATTTCAAGCGTTTAAGCAGAAGCCTTTAGATCAAAATGGCTTTAAGAGAATGAAAAACATAGAACATTCAACCAGGTGTGTCCTGGTAGCGTATATCATGATAAAAAAGAAAAAAACAGACTTTTCCTTGTGATTGTGAGAGAAAGCCATGGAATGAAATAAAAAAAGCTATTTTAGGTACTGTACAAAATGTAGCCACCCGGGAAATCCAACTCCTGTCTGCATGTAACAGATCCTCCCCAAGAGGAACTGCACAGAGTATTAAAATTTTGTTCTTGCTTAAGCTGTCGGAAAGCACGAGGAATGATCCGGCAGCCAGAGGATTCACAGCTTTGCATTCAAATACGCACACATTCATCTATTTTACATTTCGCTGTTGTCATGTGACTCTCCAAAGGCCTTATAAACCCCTCTCAAAACAGATCGAATAATGTCATAAACGCTTTGTCATGAAGCTAAAGACAGTTTAGTTGTTAGTCCTTGCAATGTTGACATTTTGGAGACGGAAGGTTTTCACCCGACAGCGCCGAAGAAAAAAGAACGAGCCGTACAAGTTGCTGCAGCGCTAATGCAGGATAGATGTAGGCGGGAGGGATTTTCCATGATGGCTGCCACTGTACACAGCGTGACCCCGTTTTTTGTCTTGCGCCTTCCTCAAGTCGAGGAGGGAGCGGCCTATAATCCTGCTGAGGACATTCAGCGCTACGCAGGATGTGATGTAACAGTCTTTTGTGCTGTTTAACAAGGGTGAGCGCCTACAAAGAAGCCCGGCTCGGGTGTTAGATGAAAGGAAGGGGGGGGGGGGGGGGGGGCGGTGAGAGCGGGTATACTGTATCATCGAGGTTATCGATTCCCGCCACTGATGTTTGGTTGAATTTGGTCCGCAGCACATCCAGACGGTTCAACAGTAAGTTCTCAACACTGATCACACGCCACCTACACCAGTGATTCCTCTTATTCTTATCAAGGACCCCGAATTTAGTCCACATTAGAGCCATGGACCACTATTTGATGAGATATTTTTATTGTTAGATATGATTTTGTCCAGAATCCCATGACTATCTGTATTACAGGCAGAGAGATAACAGAGAAACTATGATCAAAACATTCATTCTTCTAATTGTGTTAACTTCTTGTAAATGAAATAAAGGTGAAGTCTAACAATTCATCAATTTGCTGGGGGACCCCTTGGAACCCCCTCAAGGACCCCTGCCGGTCCCCGGACTCCTGACAGTGAAACCGACACTTAGGCTCACAGCTAGTCCACAACACCACACCCAATAATTTTCCGATCTCACCGCTGATCTCAACAACAGCGGGCTGAAGGGCAGACGGATCACAAAACCGAATTGTAACGATTGCATCACAGCCGAGGTGAGAAAATCAAGTCGCTGTGAGTCAGACTGTCGGCAAAACGCCTCATTTACAACCGAGGCTCAGTCCTCCGCCTGCTGTACATTCACACTCAATACAGACATGTTGTTTTTCTGCAAGATGTCACGAGAGAAAAAACTCTGTCGCATATAGAGAGACATGTGCACACGTCATGAAATACGCATGGGTGCAAAAACACAAACACACACACACACACACACACACACACCTGCATGTGCGTCTCTGTAGAATGTGAAAATTGGGCCCAAGTGTGCAGGGTGAGATTGTGAAAAAAAATTCCTAACATGCAGAAGTGTTTATTCACACACTCTCTCATTTTCTATCTCTCTCTCACACACACACACACACACACACAAATACAGACACACACTGTCTCTCTCACACACAGTCCCTCACACACACACACACACACACACACCTTGATTAGCGGTTGCACATCTCAGTGTAGATAGGGAATAAGTGGTGATTACTGCAGACAGTTGGAAGTCATAGCAGTTCTGCACAGTTACCAATCATGTAGATTGAACAGGCCAAGAATCTAGCATGACAGTCTGGCACACACACACACACACACACACACACACACAGACACACACACACACACACACACACACACAATATATAACAAATAGGCCTGCAAACATGAGTGTGAGTTGAGTCAGATGTAATGCGAACACGTGATTCACAGCAAGGGAATAGTCCGCTCCATATGTGCTATATGCTCTCTCTCTCTCTCTCTCTCTCTCTCTCTCTCTCTCTCTCTCTCTCTCTCCCTTCTATGCTCTCTCACCCTTTTCCACCTCATACACTTTCCTTACTCCACCTTCTGTTTTCTCCTTCTCTCTCTCTTTTCCTTCTCTCTCTTTTCCTTCTCTCTTGGCCATCTGGATTTCCATACTCTCCATCCCTCTCTTTTCCACCTCACGCTTTTCCCTCATTCGTTCTTCTCTCCTTCTGTTTTCTCTGTTTCTCTCTTTCCTTACACATCTGTACTTACAACATCCTCTCCCTCTCTCCATCTCCCTCTTTCTCATTATAAAGTCGGCTCTAACTGTATATCAAATGCTCTCTCTGTATTTTCTCTATACGCTCTCACCATTTTCCACCTTCACTTTTCCTGCTCTCTTTCTCTTTCCTTTTCTCTTTTTTCCTCTTTCTCTCTCACTCCAGTTCGAAATCTATACTAACATCCTCTCCCGTCCTACCATAAACTCACTTCACCCACCTTTTTCTGATGTACGTTATATGAAGATAGGGTGTTTTAGGTTAAAAAATAAATAAAATAACTGCCTCTCTGAAAGTATAATTGATTTTTGCTCATATTGGTGGTTGTTTGCTTTATGATGATCACCAACTGGCCGTCATAGTTTACTCTCCTTTTAATTTATCACTACATCGTTGCTCCCTACCCCTCTCTCCCTCCCTCCCTCTCTCCATCCTCCTTGTATTTCCAAAGCCTTTAGGTTTTATCGCATCGTAAAGTCGGCTACACACAATCTATGTCAACTCGCTTCTCTCTCCTCCTTTTCCACCTCATGCTCTCCCTCCTCACCCTTTTCGGCTTTCATCCCCCCCTATGCTCTCTCTCTCTCTCTCTCATCCTCTTTCCCTCTCTCTCCCTCCTTATCTGTATTTCCATACCCTATATAGCTCTAAGGTTGTATCCCATCATTGTAAAGGCAGAGCCATTTATAGGCCGCTGGTTATTGGTCTGAGAAGGGGGTGGAGAGAGAGAGAGAGAGAGAGAGAGAGAGGGAGAGAGAGAGCAGAGTGTGAATGGTTTCTGTAGCGCTTCAGAGAATTTCCACTGAGGGGGAAAATGTATGTTTGCAGCTGTAGGTCGACATAACGGTGTTTTAAAAAAATAAAAAAGACCTTTCCTTTGTTGCTTAAATTACCACTGTCAGGAGTATTCAAATAAAATAAGGTAGAGAGAGAGAAAGAGAGAGAGAGAGAGAGGGGGGGGGGGGGGGGAAGCAACAGAATGATAGAGAGAGAGAGGAAAAAGAGTGACAGAGAGGAAAGCATGGGAGTGTGTAGAGGAGGTAGAGAGAGAGGAAAAGAAAAGGGAGGAGAGAGAGAAGAAAAGAGTGAAAGAGAAAGGTAAAGCATGCCAGTGTGCAGAGGAGATAGAGAGAGAGAAAGAGGGGGGAGGGAGATAGAAAGACAGTGAGAGAGAGAGAGAGAGAGAGAGAGAGAGAGAGAGAGAGAGAGGAACAGAGAGTGACAGAGAGAGGCAAAGCATGCAAGTGTGCAGAGGAGAGGTAGAGAGAGCGACAGAGAGAAAGAGAGGGAGAGAGAGAGCGATGGGAACGGGCAGTCATGCAAGGCAAAGCAGCGCAGTGTGTGTGTGTGTGTGTGAGAGAGAGAGAGAGGGAGAGAGAGGGAGAGAGAGAGGGGCGGGGGCGAGCAAACACGCTCTGCACGTGATCCAATCTGTTCACATGGCCGTGTATTACGCCGTTATAAATACTTAATGGGAGGCACTGCTGCAAAAACCCGCTCCGGAGAATAGAGAAACGGTACATCGCCAAATATTTCATAGTGGCAACGTTAAGAGGACTACATTACCAAGAATCCCCTAAATAGAGAAATACAAAAAATAATACATCAGGACATCTCTCTCTCTCTCTCTCTCTTGTCGTTCATCGGAAGCAAGGGAGAGCTGTCATCCGCTATATGAGCCCCTGTGTTACATAATGATGGATAGGCCCGCTCTCTCTCTGCTCTCCTCTCCTACAGAGGCATGAATCAAACCCGGGATGTGTCCTAAAAATAACCCGCTAACAGGCCCGCGTGTGTGTGTGTGTGTGTGTGTGTGTGTGTGTGTGTGTGTGTGTGTGTGTGTGTAGGCCAGCCTTAGCCCTACTCCCTTGTTATTGCCACGAAATGTCAAACTGATTAGGTCTGTGTAGTCTATCCTATTCCACAAAAGGTGTTTTGTGGATGAGGTGGTAAATTGGGATTCCTTGATAATGGCAAGGACAGACAAGCATCTGATTGCGTCTCCATCAGCCGGGCCTTGTTAAAATGTTAAAGTGTTCAGGAGGCCTCGGTGCTGCAGGTGTGGTGTGGCGCTGCAGGAAGGAGAAGACTTCAAAAGGAAAGGCTTCTGTCAAATGGAGCTGGGTGAAGTATAGTGTAGTGTAGTGTAGTGTAGTGTAGTGTAGTATAGTATAGTATAATATAGTATAGTATAGTATAGTATAGGATAGTATAGTATAGTATAGTATAGTATAGTACAATGTAGTATAGTATAGCATAATGTAGTATAGTATAGTATAGTATAGTATAGTATAGTATAATGCAGTATAGTATAGTATAGTGTATAGTGTAGTATAGTGTAGTGTAGTATAGTATAGTATAGTATAATGCAGTATAGTATAGTATAGTGTATAGTGTAGTGTAGTATAGTATAGTATAGTATAGTATAATGCAGTATAGTATAGTATAGTGTATAGTGTAGTATAGTGTAGTGTAGTATAGTATAGTATAGTATAGTGTAGTGTAGTGTAGTGTAGTATAGTATAATATAGTATAATGTAGTATAATGCAGTATAGTATAGTATAGTGTATAGTGTAGTATAGTGTAGTGTAGTATAGTATAGTATAGTGTAGTGTAGTGTAGTGTAGTATAGTATAATATAGTATAATGTAGTATAATGTAGTATAGTATAGTATAGTATAGTACAGTATAGCATAGTATAGTATAGTATAGTATAGTGCAATGTAGTATAATGTAGTATAGTATAGTATAGTATAGTACAGTATAGCATAGTATAGTATAGTATAGTATAGTGCAATGTAGTATAGCATAATGTAGCATAGTATAGTATAATGTAGTATAGTATAGTATAGTGTAGTATAGTGTACAGTATAGTATAGTATAATGTAGTATAGTATAGCATAATGTAGTGTAGTATAGTATAGTATTAGTATGGTATAGTATAATATAGTATAGTATAGTATAGGATAATGTAGTGTATAATATATTATAGTATTGTTTGGCATAGAATGGTATGGTATGGTACAGTACGGTATGCTGTAGTATGGTATGACACGGTTTGGTATGGTTTGATATGGCATGGTATGTTATGCTATGGTATGGTAAGACAGTGGTATGGAATGGGGTGCTAAGGTATGTTATGGTGTATGATATAGCATGGTACAGTGCAATATGGTTTGGCTTCATTTGATATAGTAAGCTATGCTATGGTATGGTATAGCATGGTATGGAATAGAACAGTACGGCACAGTATGATGGTATACTGTATGATACAGTGCTTGGTTTGCTATGGTAAGGTATGGTATGCCATAACATGGTATGGTATAGAACAGTACAACATGGTATGGTATGGGATGTTATGGTGTATGGTACAGTCGGTTTGGTATGATATGGTATAGTGTATGATACAGTACAGTGTGGTTTGGTTTGGTTTGGTTTGGTTTGGTACGGTTTGGTATGCTACAGTATATGGAAATGCAAACTAGGCTGCATCCTGAATGTGCAGCTCTACGGTCTGTCTCTCTGTCGGTCGGCTGTTTCTACGTCATTAACGGGAAACCGTGGCGTAGCTGACGATACCAGTACTACACATCACACACACACGCCTACATAGTCAGGCTAGCCCCTTGCACCGTACACACACACACACACACACACACACACACACACACACACACACACACACACAGCATCCTCCCCTCGCCCATGCGGAAACAAGCGCCCAGCAAGAGCACCAAGGCGCTTCGAGCATCCAAACGCATCGCAGCTCCAAAATAAAACCACAATTCCTCCAAAACATTTCATAATCCACACGCTTTACACGCTGCAGCATTGAAACGATGATAAAAACGCAGTGATTGGTGTAAAACACGGTCGTTTTTTTTCGGCGGCAGTGAAAGACGTGTCCCATGCAACACTACACTACGCCAAAGCAAAACCCCATGCAGCTGACGGTGAAATACTATTACATGACATCGCGGGATAAAATCACATCTGAGGGCAAAGCAGCAGCCGTAGGGGAGCAGTGATGACAAACATACTGTAGCACAGGGGCAGGCGGGTTGTAAGGCATCCTGTATGCAATGTCAAACCTATTTTGGGAAACCGAGGCATGTAGAAATCTCCCATGCAGGCTCGGCGGTGCAGCTCGCAGCGGTTCAGCACCGCGGACAGCGCTCATTCTCAATTTCAGCAGCCAGAGGGATTTGAGGAGCAGATTCAGACGGGATAGCGCTGCTCTCTTGTTATTTACACACCATTAAAAGGATGTTCTGCTTAGAATAACACATAAGGGTGAGGGGTAACACTTTATTACACCTGTCCTTGTTAAATCAGAAGCAAACGACAACTGCTCTCCACTTATCCATCAACCATTTCCATGTTACAACACACCGGGAAATAATTCGACCCTCCGATAGGTATAAAACTGACCGAAAACAACACTTCACCCAGCCCCCTTCACCCGAAACAACTCGACCACTGCCGCTCTTACCTATTCATCCCCATCCCGGGGCCTCCGACTCCCATCCCTCCCCCGGCAGCGGCTCCGTTGACCGGCTTGATGTGCTGTCCTGCCCCCGGTCCTGATGCTGGTCCTCCGGCCATCACCGACCCCATCATCCCGGCGGATCCCGGTTCCCCGGGCTGCCCGCCGCCCTCCATGCTCGCTTCGTTCCCCATCTCGGTCTCGGCTCAGGAGACGGGAGGGAGGTGGAGAAATGTTATTTGGTCAAATCGGCGGTTTTTGCTCTTATTTAGTATTTTTGTATGGTATAAAAAAGAAGAATGAATGAAAAGGAAAAACTAGGAGAGCGAACTCAGCGTTGCTCCTCCATCACCGCCATCATCATCCTCATCAGCTTCATCGCCAGTAGGCTGCCTCCTGACGTGATGACGGGAGCGCGCTGCGCGGCCTCGGCGGCGGTGTGGGGGTAAAAAAAGAAAAAAAAAAGAAAAAGAAACGTGAGAGGCGAGAGAAGCAAGATTAGATTAGATTAGATGAAAGTTAAATGAGCCCCGTGGGGGAAATTGGGTCGCTGCAGCAGCAAGAAAAGGAAATAAGGAATAATACAGTAATAAATAAAAAAGGAAAGTACACTGTGACCTCCAGTTGGTCATCATCATAAGGCAAACAACCACACATGTCAATGAAATTGAATTATATTTTCAAGAAAACATTCATTTAGTCTACTTTTTCCCCAGAAAAGACCATATCCTCATATAACCTGCTTAAGTTGGATACTTACTGTGTTTCTACTATAATGTACCTAAAGATTTATATCTGCCTAAAAAAGATGGTAAATAAACTCTGTTCCGCAAATAAAAAGGTGGGAAACTGAGTTAGGTGGATTTACCTTCTACTATATCCCTGTAATGTCCAGGATAGAAATAAACGTGGAGCTAAAACATAACGCGCCCGATAATTAGCCTACAACCAATATAACAGATTGCTAGACATTAATGAAAATATGAAAATATATGAATTTACAGCATATAGAATAATGTAAATGTATTAATTTGCAGCAGATGGAAATGTGAAAATGTATGAATGTGTGCAAAGTGTGCTCTGTTGGATGTGCAAATGTGTATCTCTAGTATCAAGTGCGCAAAACACACACAGTGTGGACAGACATGTGTCCAGACTTGCACATATGTGTCATTAAAAACTCCCACGATCAAATATAATATGAAGTGCAGAAGTGCGCAGAAGTGCGTGTACCCGCGGGTACACAAGAGCGGGGGCGCGCTTTTCGTTGTTGATGCTGCTAATGCTGAGAAGAGAAGAGAAGGAAGAGGGAGGAGCGAGCTACAGTACGTGCGCGTTCACATGACACTGCCCCTTTTTTTTTTACTCGAAGGAGGAAAAGAGGAGTGACATGAACGCGCAGCGGAGTCGGGATGAATCAACTGCACCGGAGCGTCACGTGACCGAAAACACTCCATGCTGCTACACACCTGGACATTGACAAGTTTTGCAATAGCAAATATGGAAATGTTTCCTGTATATGGAATCATTTGTGTTTTTGAAAAAGTATAAATTTAATTCCAGGCATTGAGCACTGTTTCCACATATATCAGCTTTGCATAATTTAGGAATTTTGGGTTGAAATCCAATCATTATATTGAAAGAAATCAGTATTTTACAATATCATGGTAGTAGCCTGACTAACCCTAGCCTAGTAAAAAAAAGCAGAGGTACTCACTTGGCAATGCAAATGCCTTAAAATTGTACTTCACTTCCAGGCAATCAATCATTTTGTCAACATGCACACACCCAATCTTCAAAAATATTTGTATAAAATGCAAAAATACTATATTTCTGAAGCTGCAGAAGCGGCATTATATGGAGGGTAAAATCCCCAATGTACAGTAGAAATGATTTATACTGTAAGAAATGATTTATATTATAACATGTGATTGCAACAACTCTGTTGACTGTGTTGACTCTTTCCAGTTTCAGCTCAAAGCTCACTCACTGTCTGGTTGAACATGAACGTCTTGTGTTTTCATTTTTGTTTTTCTGGCAGCACTATCTTGATGTTCTGTGTTTAGAGTGATTTAGAAAATGCATTGTGACATTGTGCAGCACTTTGATCAGCTCCAGCTCTTTTTAAATTTGCTCTATAAATAAATTTGACTGCACTTGACTGGATAGATAGGCAAAAATCAATACATGTCCTTTTGATGCTTAAATACTACCGCTTTTATAGTTTTTTATGAAGTAGTTTCTTCATTTATTGCTCACTAAGAGTAGCTGAATCTTTTTTTTTTTTTTTTGCTCAGTTCACTTAATTCAAACACCATGACAGAAGTGTGGGGATGTGACATATTTCACTTTGGCATATTTCATGTGACCGAACAACAGCAGCAATAACAGAAACAGCACCAAACAACAAAAGCAGAAAAAGAGAGAGAGAGAATCAGAAAAAGAGAGAGAGAGAGAGAGAGAGAGAGAGAGAGAGAGAGAGAGAGAGAGAGGGTAGAAAGTCCATCCAAATGCCAAACAACAATAACAACAAAGTCAGGAAGATAACAGCCTCCGAGCAGCATCTCACACAGTCGGCCGCTGGGAAAAAAGTCCGCTCTCTGTTCCAATGCCAAGTCTCTCCCAGCGAGGCCGGCCTTTATAGAGATGAATAAACCCTGCCAGCAAACAGGAAACAATGCCTTCACTTCAGCGCTGCACATATACAGTATCTCTCTCAGTGTGGAGCGAAGAGGAGGAGGGAAGAAACAGAGCGGCGGAGGGGAGCTACAGTGAGAAAGAGAGAGAGAGAGAGAGGGAGAAAGAGAGAAACAACTCTCCTCTAAACCTCCTCCAACTTTTCACAATTAATGCTATTAGCTGTTTTCACATTTGTAACTTAAAGTGATATTTCACTTGGTTTTAGAACATTTTCCCTTTTGGTCACACTTTATTTGGATAGTCCAATGCTGATACTCAATTTACTATCAAGTGAGTATAATGTGTCACTATAAAAACCTACTGAGCTTCAGGTGTTAAAGTTAAAGTTAAAGTTTATGTACAATATGAACATAAACCTACAAGATGTGTGATGCATTGTACAGAGAGATAGCTGGACAGCTAATTTTCAGGTGAGGTAGGTGAACTAAAATATAATATACATACACAACAACAAATCTTCAAAAATAGGATGAAATATACATAAACTACAACAAACATTATACGAAATTGCAAGGCAGTGTTTATGAAACCACAGGGAATTTACAACATCACATACTGATAATGAAGTCTAATCTGTTCAGTAGTCATAGTCACCCACTTTTTTTAAACTTTAGGCTGCTGCCGAAAATGGATGAATGATGATCTCCGCCGGTTACAAGCCCATCAAAACACGTTTCAACATGAAAAATTTCGGTAACACTTTACAATAAGGGTACACTAAGTTAAGGGTTAGTTAATGCTTAATAAGGGTTAGTTCATGCTTAATAAGCATGAACTAACCCTTAATTAACAGTTAACTAATGTGGAATTTACTAATGGTGTTCATGTTAACTAAGATATTAATTTATACATTATTTAATAGTTTATAAAGATGACTATTAAATAATGTATAAATTAATACCTTAGTTAACATGAACACCATTAGTAAATGATTACCAAAACACATTAGTTAACTGTTAATTAAGGGTTAGTTAATGCTTATTAAGCATTAACTAACCCTTAATTAATGTACCCTTATTGTAAAGTGTTACCAAAATTTCACTCTCTCTCTCCCCTTCATTCCTCCCCGTCGATCTCAGTCTCTCCATCCAAAAGGAGTCAGATTACAGAGACACAGACTTGTCTTTTATTCAAATAAGAAGTTAAAATTATGTTGTAAAAAAGAAGCTATAAATGTGGTATCATTTTCTTGATTTCCATGTAAATTTGTATCTGTTTGTTATGTCCTCCCCTTCTTCCTGTTCTTCTCCTTCTTCTTCTTCTTCTTCTTCTTCTTCTTCTTCTTCTTCTTCTTCTTCCCATATTCAATCTCCTCCCTCTTCCTCTTCCCTTTCCCTCCACCTCTCTTCCTTCCAAAAGACACCAAGCTAC
Organism: Centroberyx gerrardi; assembly: GCF_048128805.1. Taxonomy (NCBI): domain Eukaryota; kingdom Metazoa; phylum Chordata; class Actinopteri; order Beryciformes; family Berycidae; genus Centroberyx; species Centroberyx gerrardi. The sequence goes on from NC_136010.1 coordinate 5,355,469, forward strand.
AAAGAAAAATCGATTTTGCAGCAAATAGACAAGAGACACAATTTGTTGAGCATCTACTTTTTGTTTATTAGTTGTGAATCAACACTGGACTATCCGAATAAAGTGTTACCTCACTTTTCAGCATGCAAACCTCTATAGGAGTTCAGAAGCAGTCAAAATTATTTCTGAAAAACACAGAATTAAACAATATAACCTGTGGCTAATTCTCCTTGATGTAAAAGTGTTAGAAGGACATTTTTTTTAAATGATTTTGCTGACTACGGCTCCCCAGAGTGGCCAATTTTGGTGGTTCGACCATTCAAGTGGTATGGAGGCACAAATGAAAGTGAACCTGCTGTCACACACTCTTCTTCTATCATCCAAGACAGGTTTCTACATAGACGCTCATTCTAATCTAACAGCAGAAGAGGAAGTTAAATCAGATCCTGTGTATTTGTCATGTTTTCTTATTAGGTTTCTCTCAAATCCAACTACTGCACCTCATCATACAAACTTCTTCACTTGTCATGAAGAGGATGGACTGAGATGACAAAATTATTAGCTTCCTCAATTTCACTCCAGTCTTTTTTAAGGCACAGAAATTCACTGATATCAGTTAGATTTGGAGAAGTTCAGACTTTAGAGTGTGGATTAGATTTATCAAGAGAGACAAAAGAGTTATTTTGGCTTCGAACATGAAGAGAAACCCTACAACAATAACAGTATTCTTTCATATCCTGAAGGCCAGACCTGTGCCATTACTTTCACATCTTTAACGTCTCTTTGGAGCACAAACAATAATTACCACGGAGCAAACAACATATTTTTGCCCGCTGGGTTTGTTTCATCCTTTATGGGAAAACTATCCTCCAAAACACGGAGCCAGCCAGCCAGCCAGCAGTAGCCAGGATGGGAAATCACCAGCAGCATTCGTCTGCTCCACCAGACTCTGTGGCAGGTGTCCAAGCAGTTTCTTTTTCTATTCGACAAAGCAATGTGTCTGCTGAAATAGTGAAAGCGGCTGATGAATTGTGGGATCCAGCAGCCGGTTTCTCAGCCGGCAGATGAGAAAGTTAGTTTGGGGCTCCGGTGGAGAGTCCGGGCGGCGCCGGGATCGATCACTTTGACGGACCGACTCATTGACGCTGCTGTGGGGGGGCGAATACTTAAGGAGATTAAAATGAGCAATGTGCCAGCACTCCACTTCACTCCGAGCAACGGGCCGAGACAGGGAAACCCTATTGGCCGGCCGAGGGTGGTTGATTGATTGATTGATAGGCGGGGCAGGCCTCAATCAGCGTTTTCGCTGCCCAAGTCGAGAGGTGGAGACAGGGGGAGACTGTGCTTCATTTATCTCCTTCTGCATGGGGTTTCTGCCCTGTTTTCTCCCCTCTTCCTTCACAATGAAGTCAGGACAGAGGCACAGAGCAACAAGTCAAAATCCTCCTCCAGCAATCTAATCAGCCCAGTCAGATTTGAAAGGGTTAATCTAAAAAGTTTATAACCTTTATTTATCCATGGAGAATTGACTGAGCACACAATGCTCTCTTTAGGTTTTAGTTTTAGGTTTTAGTTTCTTATTTTCTCCCCTTGTTCCTGTTCTCCTCCTCTTCTTCTTCTTCTTCTTCTCCTCATATTCAATCTCCTTCCCTCTTCCTTCCTTTTCCCTCCACCCCTCTTCCTTCCAAAAGACGCCAAGCTACAAAGAAAAATCCATCTCTCACTTTCTTTTTCTGACTGTGAAATGAATTAAAGTGAAGCTGTTAATGAGAGAGGTTATAGATTTGTTCTTGGTTGGCTTTTTGTTTCTGTCTGCCAGGGTGGTTCTGGGAAATGGCAGCGAGGACAGAAGAGTCACTTATCTCCTGTCCTTCCTTCCTTCCTTCCTTCCTTCCTTCCTTCCTTCCCTCCTTCTTTCCTCCCCTTATATTCCTTCCCGAAGTACAACATTTTTCTTCTTTTTTTCAAGTATAGTGGTAAAGAAGAGAAGAATTAAAGAGGTTATAGATTTGGCCTTTGTTGTTTTTTTGTCTGTTGTTTTCTGAAATCAACAGCAAGAAGGACAGATTCCTTCCTTCCTCCCTCCCTTCCTTCCATCCTTCCTTCTTTCCTTCCCTTATTCCTTCCCAAAGTACTCAATTTTTTTCTTATTTTTTTCAAGTATAGTGGTAAATGAAAGAGGTTATAGATTTGGTCTTTGTTGTTTTTTGTCTGTTTTCTGAAAACAACAGAAAGAGGGACAGATAGATTCCTTCCTTCCTTCCTTCCTTCCTTCCTTCCTTCTTTCCTCCCCTTATATTCCTTCCCGAAGTACAACATTTTTCTTCTTTTTTTCAAGTATAGTGGTAAAGAAGAGAAGAATTAAAGAGGTTATAGATTTGGCTTTTGTTGTTTTTTTGTCTGTTGTTTTCTGAAATCAACAGCAAGAAGGACAGATTCCTTCCTTCCTCCCTCCCTTCCTTCCATCCTTCCTTCTTTCCTTCCCTTATTCCTTCCCAAAGTACTCAATTTTTTTCTTATTTTTTTCAAGTATAGTGGTAAATGAAAGAGGTTATAGATTTGGTCTTTGTTGTTTTTTGTCTGTTTTCTGAAAACAACAGAAAGAGGGACAGATAGATTCCTTCCTTCCTTCCTTCCTTCCTTCCTTCCTTCCTTCCTTCTTTCCTCCCCTTATATTCCTTCCCGAAGTACAACATTTTTCTTCTTTTTTTCAAGTATAGTGGTAAAGAAGAGAAGAATTAAAGAGGTTATAGATTTGGCTTTTGTTGTTTTTTTGTCTGTTGTTTTCTGAAATCAACAGCAAGAAGGACAGATTCCTTCCTTCCTCCCTTCCTTCCTTCCATCCTTCCTTCTTTCCTTCCCTTATTCCTTCCCAAAGTACTCAATTTTTTTCTTATTTTTTTCAAGTATAGTGGTAAATGAAAGAGGTTATAGATTTGGTCTTTGTTGTTTTTTGTCTGTTTTCTGAAAACAACAGAAAGAGGGACAGATAGATTCCTTCCTTCCTTCCTTCCTTCTTTCCTCCCCTTATATTCCTTCCCGAAGTACAACATTTTTCTTCTTTTTTTCAAGTATAGTGGTTAAGAAGAGAAGAATTAAAGAGGTTATAGATTTGGCTTTTGTTGTTTTTTTGTCTGTTGTTTTCTGAAATCAACAGCAAGAAGGACAGATTCCTTCCTTCCTCCCTCCCTTCCTTCCATCCTTCCTTCTTTCCTTCCCTTATTCCTTCCCAAAGTACTCAATTTGTTTCTTGTTTTTTTCAAGTATAGTGGTAAATGAAAGAGGTTATAGATTTGGTCTTTGTTGTTTTTTGTCTGTTTTCTGAAAACAACAGAAAGAGGGACAGATAGATTCCTTCCTTCCTTCCTTCCTTCCTTCCTTCTTTCCTCCCCTTATATTCCTTCCCGAAATACAACATTTTTCTTCTTTTTTTCAAGCATAGTGGTAAATGAAAGAGGTTATAGATTTGGTCTTTGTTGTTTTTTGTCTGTTTTCTGAAAACAACAGAAAGAGGGACAGATAGATTCTTTCTTCCTTCCTTCCTTCCTTCCTTCCTTCCTTCCCAACTACAGACTACGGAGATAAAGAGATCTTTTTTTTTCCTTTTTCTGACTGTGAAATTAATTAGAGTGAAGTAAATGAGAGAGGCTATACTGCATTTGATTTGCCCTTGGTTATGTTTTTTTATGTCCACTGCTCCAGAAGACAAAGACAGAGACTGTTTTTTATGTAAAGCTGAATGAATTGAAGTGGCAGATGAGAGTAAAGCAGTGGGTCTGGCCTTTTCTGGCCATCCACACTCTCTTTCCCTTCCATTCAATCCCTACTGCAGTCTTTTTTCTTTATTCTGCATGTGAAATTAATTAAAGAGACTGTGTATACAAGAGGGAGGTTATACAGTAAATTTAGACAGAGTGCTCTCTTATCTCCTTCCCTTCCTCTTCCTTCGCTCCTTCTTTTCGCCACTATATTCCTTCCTAGCAAGAGTCTCTTTTTCTTGTTCCAAATGGGAATACACACAATAAAAGTCAACATGTCACCCATACATTTAAGAAGCTATTCTCGAGTTGTCCAGCATCACCGGACACATGCTTGCTGTTCTGTTATTCTGACCGTAAAAAATCCCTAGAATCACATTTCTCCATGTTTCCGGCAGCAGGAGAAAAAGATTGTTGTGATTGCACTGAAGAGCAAACTATACCACTTTTTTTTTTTTTCCTGTGATGGTTGCAGAGTCGCTCATACAAAGTTGAGATTGTCCCCAGCTGTGACAAGTGGCTCCAATTGTTGTTTACCTTTGGCACAGCAACACACGCAACACAAGCTTGTATTTTAAAGTGAGGCTGTGAGAGAGAAAGGTTACAGGTCCTGGTATTTTTCTGACTGCAGTTAGTCTGGAGGCTCTTGGAGAGCGTCTCGAGGGACGAAAGGGAAAAAAACGGAAAAAAGCCTCTTTGTTTTTTATCTTCTTTCCTTTCTCCTCTTTATCTTCTCCCCCTCTCTTACTTCCTATAGATGTCTGGCTACAGAGAAACATGAAGATTTCAATTCCAAAACACTATAGATTCATTTTGGGGGGTAAAGTTTTTTGTGCACTGCTCAATATTTTTTAAAACACGCAGCTCCTGTTTTGGAAATGCAGGACTCAACATCACTATTTACTTTAATGAATTTAACTTTTATGCCTGTAATAATTCAGTTGATTCAATAAGTCAGAGTAGGTGTCAATTTTTTTAAGCTGGTGGATCTGATTTTGAAATGATGCTGTTCGCAGTTTTTTGTCCTCTGAATCAGGACCTACAGTACGGCAAAAAAAAAAAAAAAAAAAATGTACCTAAAACAGAATTCATGTATTTCTGATGAAGTTTCACATTAGAATCGTGATTGTATGGATTCTAGTTTTGGGAAAGAAATATGCAATTAACTGTTCAAGATAATTTAAAGATCCTATTTGAATTCTGTTTTATGGTGGATTTCCTCTTTCCTTACTGTAATACTGTCTAGTGAGGTTTTAGATTTAGTCTTGGCAAACAGTTTTCAGGCCGCCTCAAGTTTGGTACCTACATAAAAAAATAAAGTAAACCACATCCCAAATAGAAGTTTATACAACTGGTAGTTCAAGCAAAGCAATCAGATTGATCAAATATGCTTTCTAGCCGTGCTATAACTAGTTGCTATGCCAACTCTTTTTTTTTTTTTTTTCGTGCATTTATTTTTAAAGGTAATCTAAAAATCGTAGAGTAATCTGTGATTTCTACTGACTTCTACTGGCAACAAGTAGGAATTGCAACAACATCGATGGGTTTCTGGCACTGTCCCCACCCCTCTCTCCCCTTAAGGTATGGTGGCCTGTAACTGACAAAAATAATAAGGTCACATTTTCACAATAGAGATGAACAAGCTAGCTAATTAGAGCAGAGATCCAAGTCTGTTATGATAATACTACTTTGTCTTTTGCGTTTTTGGTTTGAGACTGAAATTGAGATTTAGAAATGCAAAGTTTTTGTTCCAAAACAGATTATGGGCCAGAAAGTGAGTTTTGAAATCCAGAAATCTCAGCTGCTGTTTTTAGGTTTTTTTAAGGTTTTATTTATTCACACCATAAAAAATAACAATAAAGACAATACAAAACAAAGAAGAAGAAGAGAAAAAAAGGGAATGTGCCTGAGAGGTTTGAAACCCAAGTGGGCTTATAAAAAGTACCAAGAAAATAAAATTATATAACGTATACATTGAGTCACGATAATGTATAATCATTGAGTCAACAACCCTCTTAACCCCCACAGGAATATTATGGTCATTTTGTTCTATGAGGCAGTAAAATCCGACTTATTGTCCCTTTAAGTATGTATTCTAAGTTGAAGAAAACTTTTCAGGCAGCACACATGCGTTGGTAGCCTTCAGTACTGGAATTCTAGCTATGACAGTGATGCAACTAGCCAATCAGGGACTGCATCGTAGTTGATGACGTAACCGGGCCAATCAGGGACTGCGTCGTAGTTGATGACGTGAAATACAGGCCGCCGCTGGCAAAACAGTAATGGCGTCTCCCGAAGCAACGAGCGGTAACGTTAACGTTAGTAGAGTAAACACAGCCATAAGTGCAGTTATTGCAGAAATAGACTCAATAACAACAATTAAACAAGAACAAGAGTATGCACTAGCAGAGTTTCTCGGCAGAAAATACGTTTTCGCCGAGTACTCCCGCCCACTGAAATCGATGAGGGCGGCTAGGAGTCCAGATTGATCCGAAACAGAATGTGAGGTCACGTGATCAGGATGGTCTTACCAGGCTAGGACACTGAGGCTTTCTCCTGGTACGCTTTGCTTGTTTAACCTTTCAACCCGGTGCAGGGCTTCGTCATCCGTCTGATGAGCGCCCGCACCGAGCTGAAACGCTGCTAAAATAAAACTTTTTAGCAGGCAGATTCAGTGTGTGGGGTTTTGTTTTTTTTTCCTTTGTCCCAAAAGTTTGGTTTGACACTGGAGGGAACAACAGAGGAGAGACTGTTCTTGTCTTGTTCCTCTTTCCCCTTTTCCTCATTTATCTTTCTTCTCAATCGCTTTTTTTTTTGTCCCATGGAAGTCAGGCTAGAAAGAATCAGTCAGTGTTTTCAAGTAAATTCAAAGTTAAATATGCAATAACTTAATGAATTTACACTACCAGTCAAAAGTTGTTTGAATGTGTCTCATTCTCTTAAAGCCATTTTGATCTAAAGGCTTCTGCGTAAATGCTTGAAATGTGTTTCTTAGACAAATATAAACAGTGAAGTTGATCCTATGTATGAATTTCTTTCCAAAGCCTTTGCCTTTCCATCAAGGCAAAGGGCGGCTACTTTAAAGAATCTAAAATATAAGATAGTTTTGATTTGTGCATAATTCCATGTGTGTTATTTCATAGTTTTGATGTCTTTACTATTATTCTAAAATGTGGGAAATAGTAAAAATAAAGAAAAATGTGGTGTGTCCAAACTTTTGACTGGTAGTGTATTTATTTAAATTAATGCTGTAAAGAGGAGAGTTTATACTTTTGGTCCTGGGTGATGTATTTTCTACCTGCTGCCCAAAGTCTGGGTGCAAGAACGACCGAAGGGAGAGAAAGAGCTCCTTGTCGTTTTCTTTCCATGTCTTCCCCTCTTCCCTTTGTTTTCATCCGACCATCCAAGCCCGACAACAGAGAGCTGTACACCACTTTTCTTTTTTCTTTTTTTTTCCAGTCCTCTGAATGCAGAGTTAATTACTGTAATGTGTTTGACGGGGGAGATTTGGTCGTCGTCAGCGTTCTCTCTGTTTGGGTGGCGTCCAGCAGCAGGACGGAGCCCGGAGCCTGTGATGATGATGACAGCGAAGGTTGGGATTAGGGATATTTTTAAAATGTAACCTGGCACATATTACTGAATACTGCTTTGTTTTGTAATCTTAAACTTGGCTGAAATTATAAACTGGTAACCTATTTGTTACTGGTTTTATTGCTCTTTTATCACTAGTTGCACCCCTTGTTTTATTATTACTTTTTTATTTTATGTGTATTTTTTCTTTTAACACTGTCTCTCTTTTTATTTTCATTTAATCTATTTTATTTTTTTCTAAATTGTGAAGCACTTTCAGCTGTATTTTATGTATCAAAGGTGCTTTACAAATAAAGTTTATTATTATTACTGCACCCCCTTGTTTTGCTATTCCTGCTTCAAACAATTGTATTTATTTTATGTGTATTTTTTCTTTTTACACTGTCTCTCTTTTTATTTTAATTTAATCTATTTTATTTTTTTCTAAATTGTGACGCACTTTGAGCTGTATTTTATGTATCAAAGGTGCTATACAAAGTTTATTATTATTACTGCACCCCCTTGTTTTGCTATTCCTGCTTCTCTTTTTAGTTGTTTTTAATTTATTGCTAAATTGTGAAGTGGTTTGAGTTGTATTTTAGGTATGAAAGGTGCTATACAAATTTATTACAAGTTTATTATTATTACTTTTGGATCATTTTGCCTCCAAGTTCTGTTGGGTGGAGAACATCTTGAGCACAAAGTGAAAGAATATCATGGTAAAGGATAGAAGGTAATTTGAGTCCTTGGTTGGCAACATGATGACACTTTTACAAACTGGATTCTGTCTATTTTACAAATGCTACTGTTCTTCTTTTTCCAGAATTGATGGACTTGAACTCTTGGTTTGTTCCTGGTCAGCGTCTTGTATCTTGGTTTGTTCCTGGTCAGCGTCTTGTATCTTGGACGCTCCCAGGGCCGCGGACAGCCAGCTGGACGGTCCGGTCTGGATGTTTAATATGAACACAGTGAGAGAGCCAGAGCGCTCGACTGCTGCTCCGGGATAAAGAGCTTCATCTCAGCGCTTCACGTCACACCGCTTCCTGATGGGACGCTCAATAAGCTCAGGACGCCAGGCAGGAGTTTCTTTCCAAAACAAGAAATCCAGCATGTGAAAAAAAAAAAGACACCTGATCATACAAAATGATTCCTGACATGAAAGTAAAGCACATTAGGAGTTAGGAGTCAGTTTAAGACGTTTGCTTAGAAAATAGTGATATTTCTGAGGATGTATTGATGAAGTCCAGCTCTTTGGAATGAATACCTCCAATAGTCACTCTCATGTGAAAACCTTGTATCTCCAAACTATCACTTTTCTTATTTCAGCAAATAAGAAAAACAGCCTTATTTTTAGCTTGATGACCATTCAGTTTTGAGTTTATCTATCTAGGAACATGTAATCTTTCAACTGAAGTTATTACATGAAAATCACCAAAACTAGAACTACAAAGTTTTCGCAAAATTGAGTAAACTAGTAAGTAAAGCTGAGTCACTGGAGCATGTTGAGATCCCTGTGTGCTGGAGGCTCAAAACTATTCCAGACCCTCCCTGACCACGGCTACATAAAAAGTCTATAAAACCTAGCTGCAATGAAATGGTATTTTATTCTTATTCATTTCATTGGCCAATAATGATTTTTAAATGTAATATTTCATTTAAATTCGGTAATGTATCCCAGAGAGTTTTGAATGTGATGGGTCACGGAGCTGCTAACCCTAAAATAATTTAATCAGTCTGTGTGTCAGTGGAGACTTTTAGAGTCATTATTATTATTATTATTAGTCATTAGAGTCATTATGGACTAAATGCTGTTTCAGAGGCTTCTCCACCCTGACAAGAACAAAATGATGTGGGAAAACACTGAACACCTGTAATTTTTTAGCTTTAAAATGGAAAAATGTATAGTTTTAGAATATCAGCACAAAAAAAATGGCTTTGGAAACTTCAGTATAAAAATATCAGCATCAGCCCTCAAAGACAAATATCACTCGAACCCGACTTTGTACCAAGCCATAAATAAGCTTAGTTCCCAAACTGTTTGTCCTTGACAGCCGACCGAAACAGACTGCCAGGAAACCGTTTGTAAGGTGAGAAAACCAGAGTGTGTGGGCAGGAATTCAAGGTTTCAGTGTTTTCAAAAGAATTTATTCTCAGGGCCCAAATCATTTTGTGGACATTTGTGGAGGCTCAGTGATCAACAAGTGTATTTTCTGTAGAAACTAACACAGTTATCAACCATTACAGTGGAGCACAGCACATACAGGCAGAAGAGTCCGGTCTCCTGAAAGTTTGTGAAATGAGCAGCATGTCTTAAAAATGCAAATATGTGATCTGTACATGAAAAGAGAGAGAAGTACATTTCACCACCACAAAAGGATAGAGACACGACTAGAAACGGGTCGTAATCTGACATGGAAAGTAAGGTGTGGAGGTCGGGGAGGCGGACAGTCAGATACATTTACCTTCAACTCCAACCCCAAAATCTTCTCCTAACCTTAACCAAACTGTTTTAGATGCCTAAACTTATCCAAAGTTTTAGTAAACCAAACCCTAACATTAACCAAAGTCATTTTACCTACCTAAACTTACCTGTTAGATGTGAAAATGGCGTGTCTATTTCATGCTATTGTCATATTTTGTCATAATTTTGTGTTGGAGGAACGTAATCTTCACATTATTCATGTCCACAACACCTAATTAGTGTTTCACAAAAGTTCACAAAATGTATGATAGACAGAGACACACACCGCTCTGCTGAGAGAGACACAGACAACCAGGCTGGGCCGTTCCAGGCCGAGTCAGACCGTGACACAGTCCCAATATAGACCAACCTAACTGAGAGAGAGAGAGAGAGAGAGAGAGAGAGATAGAGAGAGAGAGAGAGAGAGAGAGAGAGAGAGAGAGAGAGGGGAACAGGGAGACAGATGGCCAGGAGGGAAAGAAGGAGGCTTGCCAAGGAAGGAAGGAATAGAATAGACTAGAAGAATAAAATAGAGGGGAATAAAATAGAAGAATAAAACATAATGGAAGAGAAGAGAAGAACAGAATAGAATAAAATAGAAGAATTAAAACAGAATAGAATGAAAGAAAAGATAAGAGAAGAATAATAGAATAGAATAGAATAGACCGATAAAACAGAACAGAAGAGAAGAATAAAATAAAATAATAAAATAGAAGAATTAAAACAGAATGGAATGGAAAAGGAGAGAAGGATAGAATAGAATAGAATAGAATAGAATAGAATAGAATAGAATAGAATAGCAACAGGGGGAAACAGTGCTCCGCTTGTCAAACTCCAACCTGCTGCTGCTTGTTCAGCCGACTCTCCTCCTGCCAGACAGACTGAGCTCACAGACAGGATCCCTCGCTATGTATACTACAACAACAACAACAACAACAACAACAACAACAACAACAACAACAACAACAACAATATCATCCAGGCAGTCTTTCCACTGTGTCTTGACCTGCAGCGTTGCTCTGTTGCTCTCTACAGGCAGGATCCACTGTTGTCAGTGTGGGACAGATGAAGCACTGGATGAAGTGATGTCACTGATACATAACATATCCAACAGGTTAAAGGGGCCGTCCTGTAACTGGAAGGCCGTGGGTTTGATCCCTGCAACAGCCAATATGTGCATCGACAGCCACGTGTCCTGAAATAATCATCTTTATTTATGTAGCACTTTTCAAAACACTCTTACAAAGCGTTTTACAAAAGGATAAAAAAAAAAAAACATAACATCAACAGAAAAAGCAACAAGAGGCACTTGATGCACTTGATGATGTAATAAACATAAACAGTAATGCTAGTGAGTTTATTAATTAAGGTAATTAATGCATGAATTAGTACATACTTCACATAACACATGGGTGTTATTAAGATTGAAAAACCTCACCACTGCGAAAGTAGATACGACTCTCAAAACCTTTACCTTACATGTTAGAATATCCTGGCTTCTTCAATAAAGTGATGTACGGAAGCCCATTGAGGACAAATATTGATACATTTTATTTACGCCGTTTTCCCATGATAACAAGTTCATTTTCCCTGTTTTCTCAAGATATTAAGTTATTTATCTCATTATCTCGAGATAACACATTTTGTTTTCCCGAGATAATAATGACCTTGATCTATATTATCTGTAATAGCAGCCTGTGTCCGGCCTTGATTAAGGAGAAATGTGCTGATCAAGATCAAGATACGCTCCACAGAATGATCATAGGTTTCCTGAAATGATTTTAAAAGCAAATAACCTCATTATCTCGAGAAAACCAATTGTATTATCTCCAGATAATGAGATAAATAACTCGTTATCTTGAGAAAACAAAAAAAATTAACTTGTTATTATGGGAAAACTGCGTAAAAAAAAGTATGAACATATGTCCTCAATGGGCTTCCGTAGCTGCTTGATTCATCCCCATTGAGAAACTCTTTTTCAGTCTCTCTGTTCACCCAACTTAAACTGACATTTACATTTTAGATTTTAGACATTTAGTCGAGCCGCTTATTCAAAGTGACTCTCAGTGACTGTAACAGTACAATAAGCTGCTATTCCCATATCAGTACCATTACAAGTAATCAATAGTAAGGCAGGGGGGGGGATGACAATAGTCCTGTGAATGATCATGTAATAGAGAAATGTGAAAAAAGGAAGAGAAATAAGGGTAGAGGTAGAAGATTTTATTGGAACTTGACATATTGCAGTAAAATCTGCAATAAATTTGTCATTTCTATATGATTAGTACATCATGCTGAACTGGAAAGGCTGATGCAAATTAGTGACTCAGAATATTCTGTGTAGGAAACTGATTTAGCATTTTACAGTTAAGAGCTTGTACTCGACGTGACATAAGGCTTCTCAACAAGACTCTGCTTTTATATAAAACAGCATATGGCAGAGCTGATAAGTGAGCGACCGAGCCGACACGTGATTTCCTCTCTGCAGTGCTGCACACACACACACACACACACACACACAGAGAGAGCGAGAGAGAGAGAGAGAGAGAGAGAGAGAGATAGAGGGGAGGAAGAGAAGCCTACATCTTGAAGAAATTCAAATTCCAGCCTGTAAATTGGAATTAATTGTCCACTTGACCTCTCATTTTACCAAATTTGGAGCCAAAGTAACACAAAAGTAACTTCACTCCATGACTGAGATTAACGATTCCAATTTTAAGCAGGTAATCAATAGTCTGTAATGGACTGTGTTTTGAAAGCAACTTTCCCAAATCTAGTAATCATGCATTTTAGAAAATTTTGAAATGGGTGATGAGGAAAGCAAGCAGGAGGATGTGAGAACATTTCAGCAGGGTGAGATACTGCAGTACAGCTATGACTTGGGGAAGAGTAACATTTACCTTGGTAATGCTTTATTTTCCGGGTCCACAATTTCCTCATAATTTCCTAGAAAGGAACTGTAAATTTCTTAGGAAGTTTCCTGGAAAGAACCGTGAAATGATGCAGTAGTCATATAGAAAATGTAAGGAGCAGTCTGGTGACTTGATAACATACTGTAAATTTCTAAAAGAGTTTTCTGGAAAGAACTGCAAAACTATAAACTATTTATTGGAAAAAATAATAGGCAGAGGTCAATTATCAGAAGTCATTATTCATATAGGGTTAGGGTTAGTTAGGGTTGTTGTTCTTGATTCATTTTAGTCTAATTTTCTATATAACTTAACATAATTTCATGGTTCTGTCTTGGAAACAACCGAAGAAATTGGAGGAACTTACCAACTACGACTGAACTCTTTCTCTATTTTCCCTGTAATTACATAATTTCATGGTTCTTTCTTTCCTTTCTAGGAAATTATTAGGGAATTGCAGACCCGGAAAATAAAGCGTTACCTTTTACCTTTTACCTTTAGAATCACAGTCTTTTAAGACCCAGTCTCTTATCCTTGAATCTTGTTACAGTTGGTTCAGGTCACATGTCGTACTTCGTCCCTCACACTCCTTCTTTGTTCCAGCTCGCACCGACCACTTTACTGCTGCAGGTTATCTCTGTTTCAAGGCCAAGTGTGCAGCTATAGGCTCTTGTTTGTTTCAGAGTATAAATTCAACTTCTCTGTAAGGTGTGTGGGTTGTTAGACTTGTTCTGACTTTATATGCTGACCCATACATACGCAATAAAGAAGCCATACTCTTGGACAGAGTCCTGATTTCCTCAGCGGAACCAGAGGAATATTTAATGGTGAGTTGCTCCATCTAGTGCACAGAAGAGGTCAATGCAATTAAAGCTTCAAGTACCAGGATGCTGCCTGTCTCTCTGCCTGTCTGCCTGTCTCCCTACCTGTCTCTCTGCCTGTCTCTCTGCCTGTCTGCCTACCTGTCTCTCTGCCTGTCTCTCTGCCTGTCTGCCTGTCTCCCTACCTGTCTCCCTACCTGTCTCTCTGCCTGTCTCTCTGCCTGTCTCTCTGCCTGTCTCTCTGCCTGTCTGCCTACCTGTCTCTCTGCCTGTCTGCCTGTCTCCCTACCTGTCTCTCTGCCTGTCTCTCTGCCTGTCTGCCTGCCTGTCTCTCTGCCTGTCTCTCCGCCTGTCTGCCTACCTGTCTCTCTACCTGTCTCTCTGCCTGTCTCTCCGCCTGTCTGCCTGCCTGTCTCTCTGCCTGTCTCTCCGCCTGTCTGCCTACCTGTCTCTCTACCTGTCTCTCTGCC